>NW_019154147.1:6722081-6826151 GCF_002288905.1 Enhydra lutris kenyoni
CCTGGGATCGAGCCCCACATCGGGCTCTCTGCTCCGCGGGGAGCCTGCTTCCTCCTCTCTCTCTCTCTCTGCCTGCCTCTCTGCCTGCCTCTCTGCCTACTTGTGATCTCTGTCTGTCAAATAAATAAATAAAATAAAATAAAATCTGGTATCTATGCACTATAATTTCTATTGAGGCTTAATTCTTTCTTTCTACAATCAATATTTTATCTTATTTGAAAATGATTTAGATATTCAATAAATATCTCATATTTTATTTTAACTTAGCAAAACTAAAGTTTCAAATTACCAGAGATCTGGGAAATTTTTCTAAGGACACATACTTTAAAATATAATAACTGTTAAAAAGTTTATCTATAGGGCTCCTGGGTGGCTCAGTGGGTTAAGCCTCTGCCTTCGGCTCAGGTCATGATCTCAGGGTCTTGGGATTGAGTCCCACATTGGGCTCTCTGCTCAGCAGGGGGCCTGCTTCCTCCTCTCTCTCTGCCTGCCTCTCTGCCTACCTGTGATCTCTCTCTGTCAAATAAATAAATAAAATCTTAAAAAAAAAAGTTTATCTATAACTTACATCTTATCCCAGTTACGTCTATCTAAATCATTTGTTTCCAACAACTGTTTAGAAGAATTTGTTTTTAAGCCAATTAAACAAGCTCCCCTGCAAATTAATTTTAGCAACAAAAATATCCCATATCTATTAACATGTGTTTACATGCATAGATACACATAAACATACAGACAGACTCAAAGAAATCTTAAAGCTTTGTTTTAAAATATTAGCTATGAAGGATGTCTGGGTGGCTCAGCTGGTTAAATATCTGACTCTTGGTTTCAGCTCAGGTCATGATCTCAGGGTTGTGAGATCCAGCTTGCATTGGTGCCCAACCTTAGCGTGGCATCTTCTTGAGATTCTCTTTCTCCCTCTCACTCTGCCCCTCCCCCTGCTCATGCTTTCTCTCTTTCTTAAATAAATAAATACATAAATACATAAATAAAATCTTAAAAAAATAAAGTAAAATAAAACTTTAGCTATGAGATGGGCATAATAGTGCAAAACTTACTGGTTTGTAAAAGAGAAGTTGGATCCAAGCTGTGTTTCTGGCAAATGGAATAAATTAAGTTTACCTCCTTAGATGGCTAAAGCTTTTTCTACTAATATTTGTGAAGAATCCATTTAAGATTTTTTATTAGCCTACTTTCTAAATACCTACCCCCTTTGTATTTCTTCTGATGAGAAACTTCTCCCTAAAGTTTGTATTTCAAAAAATGGCTCTTAGTTACCAGAGAAGATGGGAGTAGAAAATCTACATCATGGGCGCCTGGGTGGCTCAGTGGGTTAAGCCTCTGCCTTTGGCTCAGGTCATGATCTCAGGGTCCTGGGATGGAGACCCTGCACGGAGCCTGCTTCCCCCTCTTTCTCTGCCTGCCTTTCTGCTTAGTTGTGATCTCTCTCTCTGTCAAATAAATAAATAAAAACTTTAAAAAAAAAAGGAAGAAAGAAAGAAAGAAAAAGAAAGAAAATCTACATCACAAAGACACAGAGAAATTATCCAGTTTTCCTTCAAGATGGTGAGAGAGGGAAACTGAAGAGATGCAAAGGAAAACAGCTGCTTTTTTTTTTCCTTTGCTACTTTTCCTGCTTCTATTCTTGCTAGAACCTGCACCCCTGCCTTAATGTATGTCCTCCTTATAAAGGTCAAGGAGTTAATGATTTTTTTTTTGAGACTTCCAGCATAATAGATAACATCTAAAGAGTCACAAGGCAAGGTTATCAAGTACATTTTCCAAGACCACTGACTACAGACACCCTGACACCAAGACCCCTGGCTATAGGGTGTAAGTAACTTATGGAGTACTGCTGAACCCTTGTCCTTGTTTGACCAGTTCCTGAATGCCTGAGAAGATACATACACCAGATGACCGTCCTCAGTAAAAACAGCAGACCCCAAGCTTAAACAAGACTCATTCTCTTTTTCGTTTCTGAGTCTCCCAGCCTCTCCATCTATATCTGCTCTTTCTTCATATATCATCAGTAAACTCTAGTCTCACTTCCTACTGGCTCAAATTCTATTTCTATCCTGCATATAGCCAAGGACCCCTCTGGCTGGTCCTTCCAGACCCCTCCTGGGTCCTCAGACCTGGCAAGGCCTCACAGTAGGAGCTTTAGGGTATATTTGCCTCTTAGCAGAGGTTTAAATTAATCCTACCTTGTTTTGTTTTGGTTAATTAAGCTCTTTGCCAAATGTGGAGGTTGAACTAATGACCCCAAGGTCAGGAGTTACACACTCTACCAACAAGCCAGGCTCCCCTATGGTAGTTACTATTTAAATGTTTTCCTTTCCCTAAGGGCATGACGTTTGTGCTTCCAATGTCCTGATCTTTTACAATACCTATAAGTATTTTGAGATGAGTAGGGAGTTTGGAGATTGGTGAGAATAGTAAGCTTTGAATTGCTTCTAGAGCCACATTTCTGGCTTCGTAGAGATTTGCACGATAAAGACAGTTGTTTCAAATTCCTTAAAGAACAGGATTGCAGCCTGAATATCAAGGGGCTGACCTACCCATCCAATTAAATTATCTTCGATTTGTTTCTTTATATCAGGAAGACTTCCATTACAAATAAAATGGGAATTTTAAAAAATGTCTTTGTTTTAGAACTTCAGGGCTTAATGTTTTATGTCTTTAAAAAGTCTGTATACAGTATTTAACAAAGGCCTTTGGATGCTCTTCTTTCCAAACCATAACTCAACCTTAGACCAATTCACTTTAGGAAGAAAGTCTCTGAGACTGTTTCTATCAAGCCCCTACCAGCTTCCAGCTGAGCTATTTCCTGGTCATTTGGAGGACTGCCTGGAAGAGATTCTGGTCATCTGTTTCCTTTTGGGGTGAGGGGAGGAAGTTCCCCCAGGGGGCCATCTGGCTTGTCTGATAACTATTGTATAATCTTGGGAGGGAAGAACACCCCTTAACAGCCAATCTAGGTCTCTCTAAGTGGGCTTATGAATGACCACTAATCTTTCCAACTCCCTTCTAAATTTGGTGGGGTCTTCTGAAAGGGCTTTATAATTTAGAAGACCTGCGCTGTCCAGGGGATATGAATTTTTTGCAGTGGAGGTCCAGGATACATCCACAAAGAACATTGTATAGGAAGGCTTGAAGTTGGCACCGTGTGATTACAGAGCCCTGGAAAGTAGGAGGAATTGTAAGAAACAGCAGAGTGAGCTCTACCCTAGTCTAAGGTGCTTCTGCTAAATTCACTTCCTGACTTTTAATGTTTACATGAGTAACCTGTATACCCCGGGGGTGGAAATCAGACGAGAGTGCCGTCTATAAATCTTGTAGAAAAAGGTAAGTCAAAGCAGGCAGCTGCAGGGGTGGTGGGGGGCAGGGTGCCTGGGTGGCTCAATTGGTTAAGCATCTGCCTTCGGCTCAGGTCATGATCTCAAGGTCCTTGGATCAGGGTCTTAGGATGGAGCCCCATTAGTAGCAGTGGCGTTGGGCTCCCTGCTCAAGTTCTCTCTCTCAAATACATAAATAAGTAAAATCTTTTTAAAGAAGATTTTATTTGTTCATTTGACAGACAGAGATCACAAGTAGGCAGAGAGAGAGAGAGAGAGTTGGGGAAGCAGGCCCCACCCTGAGCAGAGAGCCCGATACAGGGCTCGATCCTGAGATCATGACCTTAGCTGAAGGCAGAGGCTTAACCCACTTGAGCCACCCAGGCACCCCTAAATAAATAAAATCTTAAAAACAAATAAACAAAAACAGGAAGCTGGGTATTTAAAGGATTTTCTGGGGCAATTGGAGAAGTTTGGGTGTGTAAGGGACTTTGCTAGGATAATGAGGCTGGATTGTGAAATGGGGGTTAAGCCAGGGGGCCAGAGATATAAAAGATCTTCTGGAGGGTCTGGGACAAGGAGGTGGGGATAAAGGAGTGTATGAGAGACTGGAGAAGGGAAATTTACGTTAGATGAGGACTCTACTTTTTGTACTATGTTTAATTTCTATTCTTCCAACTTATTAAGGGAGTTGGTCCCTAAGGCTAGCCATCATCCTTTGTATTTACTTTTCAATTTGGTCTTTCCAATAAGACAATTGTTTAGGATAAAAGCTCTTTGAAAAAAAAAAATTAGATACAGAAATTTGTCCAGTGCAAAGGATCCATTATCTAACCATTGATGAGTAGGAACTTATTTTAATCTTAATAATGACTCAAACCAACAAGGCTTTTTATGCCTTAACCACAGACCCAAGAGGTGTCCCCAAGGGAGAACACACAAGATGCAGCACCCACAAAATTAAAAAAGCTCACTCCCAGCAGTAGCCTCAGAAGTCAGACTTCACTGGCACAGGTGGTAAGAACGGTGTAGAGCTGTGTATCCAGTTTCCCACGAGAATGTGAGATGCCTCCGGTCACAGACCCGCTAATCTGTGACACTGGGCAGGCGCTATTGGAATGGGCCTTTTCCAGCACTCTCAAAACAACAGAGGTTGAAACAACAAAGGTCCCTTATGAAACCGGACCCCTTACAACAAACTCTCCTGAGAACTGGCACTGCTGGACAAACAGAACGCTGTTGCCAGTTGCAAGCCCAGGCTGTTACCTATGCTTCTGACCCACTGGCTATAAATCAGAGGTTCCCATGACTCCCTCTCTTTTTGGATCTTCAGCCTACTGGAATGTCTGTTAAATGTACACCAGTATGTGCATACTGCCAGCTTTTTGTCAGAGGTCCAAGAATCTCTCAGCTGCTGATCACCTAAAACAATCAGTGACTGGCTGGTGAAGGTCCCACCCCACTTGCTAAAACTCTACGGGTGGAAAAGTTTTCCCTTCTTACCATCCAGGTTCCTTGGCTGGCCTCATCATTAAATTGATATAAAACAGATAAACAGGAGAAAAATGAAGTTTAATAACATATATATGAAGGGGTTCAGGACAGGCCCCTCACCGAATGTGCCGCTTTGGCCTGTGGGTTATTTTGAGCTGAAAGCACCTGAGAACTTGTGGGCTCAAGTGAAATTTTGTTCCTCCCTTAGCCACACAGAAGAATCTAAACTAGGGGCCTTTCAGACTAAAAATTATTAGCAGGTGTAAATTTTATCTGAGTGACCTATCTGTATGGTAGGGCAAACATCTAATTACCAAGCATCTGCTCTTCTGAGCACCCTGGGAAGTTCATTCCTGTTCTCTGAAATCCCAGACCCCCTACTCCCTCTACTTAGTTCTGAATGACATATATGCCTCATTTTACCTGACTGTCTTTGGAATTTCCTTGTCTATGTGAATTCCCTCCATGGACACCTATTAAATTTGATTTTCTCCCATGAATCTGTCTTATGCCAATTTGGATCTTAGTCCAGTTAGAAGGACATTTGAGAGGATAATGTGGGGCAACCTGATTGGGTGGAGCCTTGTGGCACAGGTGGTGAAAGACTGTACCAAGGCAGAACTAATGATTTGGAAGGTTTTTTGTTTCGTTTTAATTTTTAAAAGATTTTATGTATTTGTCAGAGAGAGAGAGAGAGAGCGAGAGCATAAGCAGGGGGAGTGGCAGGCAGAATGAGAGGGAGAAGGGGGCTCCCTGCTGAGCAGGGCTCATCCCAGGACTCTGGCATCATGACCTGAGCCAAAGGCAGACTCTTAACCCACTGAGCCGCCCAGGTGCCACAGGAGGCGGAAGGGTTGAATACACTGCAGAAGAGCAGCCAGCAGGACAGCAAAGGAGAGACTGTCTGCCAGGAGGCAGTGGTGAGAGGCTGTAGTGAAGGGGGGAAGGTGAGGAGGTATGGAACATATGGAATTTTTCTTTTTTGGTTCCTGTGCTGGGTTGTAAGTTGCCCACTGGTCAGCTAGGGGCTATGGCTATTTCAAGGTGGGTTGGCTAATGAACCTGTTTGCATTCAGCCCCATGGTTGCTATGGGCCCTTTTATCTCCATCGGGTTTCCATTGTTCAACCCTGTTGCCTAAAAGTGGCCTCTACAGAGAAGAATTCTTGCTTCCTCATATAGACTTCCTGTATACATGGAAGACACCCTGGAGAACTGAGTAACCCCCAAATGGCCAAAGCCATCAAAGCCCCTTAAATGGGGTGCCTGGGTGGCTCAGTGGGTTAAGCCTCTGCCTTCGGCTCAGGTCATGATCGCAGGGTCCTGGGATGGAGCCCCACATCGGGCTCTCTGCTCAGCAGGGAGCCTGCTTCCCCCTCTCTCTCTGCCTGCCTCTCTGCCTACTTGTGATCTCTGTCTGTCAAATAAATAAATAAATAAAATCTTTAAAAAAAAAAAAGCCCCTTAAATATCATCTTCAGCTAAAGACAGAAGAAGATGTTGGGGGCGGCAGTTAAGGGAGATTACAGGGAAAAGCACACCAAACCAGGGTATGGTTGTAATGCAGATTTCAGTCTTGTTTTCTCTATTGATAAAAGTTTCTAGAGACTGAGTCATTCCCCTCTTCTTGGCACAGAGAGGGAGACACCCTTAGAAACAGAGATTTCCCTCATCAATATAAATGTCTTTTAAAAAGAGTAACTTCTCAGGTTTCAGAACTTGACCTGTGTCTGCTGTTTCTTAATCAGTTTATAATAACAACCAATTTAAAATAATCCTCATGCTGACTCTCTCTCTCTCTTTTTTTATGATTTTATTTATTTATTTGACAGAGAGAGAGAGAGAGAGAGAGAGAGAGTATGAGAGGGAGCACAAGCAGGGAGAGTGGAAGAAGAAGCAGGCTTCCAGTGGAGCAAGGAGCCCAACGTAGGCCTTGATCACAGTACTCTGCGGTCATGAACTGAGCCAAAGGCAGACACTTAATAACTGAGCCATCCAGTGCCCACTCATGCTGACTCTTAACTCTAGGGAACAAACAGGGTTGCTGGAGAGGAGGTGGGTGGAGGGATGGGGTAACTGGGGACACGAGGGGCGCCTGGGTGGCTCAGTGGGTTAAGCCGCTGCCTTCAGCTCGGGTCATGATCTCGGGGTCCTGGGATCGAGCCCCGCGTCGGGCTCTCTGCTCAGCGGGGAGCCTGCTTCCTCCTCTCTCTCTGCCTGCCTCTCTGCCTGCTTGTGATCTCTGTCTGTCAAATAAATAAATAAAATCTTAAAAAAAAAAATAAAGAGGACACGAGATGTGATGAGCACTGGGTGTTATATGCAACTGAAGAATTATTGAACTCAACATCTGAAACTAATGATGTACTGCATGTTGGCTAATTGAATTTAAATTAAAATAAACCTCATGCTAAAGAGACACATTTTAGGGTGGTAAATTCTGCTCCCTTTAGGCATCTGGATTTTTTTAATGCTTTCTTTTACTGAAATAAAATAGATGTACAATGTTATATTACTTTTATGTATGTAAAATATCGATTAAACTATTGTATACATTATGCAATGCTCATCCCAATAAGTATGGTCACCATGTGTCACCATACAATGCGATCACAATTTTATAGACTATGTTTTTTCCTTATGCTGAACTTTTCGTCACCATGACTTATTTATTTTATAACTAGAAGCTTGTATCTCCTAATGGCCTTCAGCTATTTCACCCATAATCATCTGGTTTTTTTAAAATAGGCCTGCCAAAGTGGGACGAACTTGGAAATGCACAGGTCTCTTCCCGTTTTAGGGCATCAATTTTAAACAGGTTTACTTTAAGAAGTTTTGTTGAGGGGCGCCTGGGTGGCTCAGTGGGTTAAAGCCTCTGCCTTCCGCTCAGGTCATGATCTCAGCAGGGAGCCTGCTTCCCCCCACCCCCCGCCCCAATCTCTACCTGCCCCTGCCTACTTGTGATCTCTCTCTCTCTGTCAAATAAATAAATAAATAAAATCTTTAAAAAAAAAAAGTTTTGTTGATGTCTGTGACTCTTACATATTCTTCAATAAAACAATAACAATTATTCAACTAATATCACTGGAGTATATAGTATTCTATTCATGTACTGGATAGAATCAGTCCCACTAAGCACTTACCCTCTCTCATATCTTTACAAAAGTGTTCTCTTTCTATTTCTTTCCCCACATCCCCATCCTCTTGAGTTCCTGTGTTGAAGCCTTCCTTGGTCTGCTTGTGTGGAGGGAAGTCTAGGTGTAACGTCGTCATTAGAGTACATTTGACTCATTTGTTCTGCCTTCCCTTACCTACCCTTTCCATACAGAAATAACAGCTCTTCAAATACCCATACCTTTGATTTGCTACTTACTATATTTGGTTTGGAATCTGTCACTTTGCCTCTTATTACAGTTAATCTATAGATGAGCCTTGCTCGGGAGCCCATAAGCCTTTTGAGGGTAGAGATCTTGTTTTGTATTCAGCCTCAGTTCTCTAAAACCCTTTGGCACGTTGCAAGATAATAATAAGTAGTCAGTAAATGCCCATTGAAACCAATTCAATTCAGTTTACATTTTACAGTCCCATGGATATGGATTTATACTTATCTTTATTATTTAAAATGTCCTAGACTCTGCAGGGGGAACATATGCCCTCCAAACTTTAGAAGCTTATTTACAACTGTCTTTCAAATATTTGGGGGATCTATACTTGAACAATAAAATTGTCTATAATCAAAAGTTGTAACTCAAGTACAATAGAAAGAAGAGAATATATATGCTCAGTTGTTACACGGTAACAGAGGAACTGCAAATACGTGGGCTCTAGTTTTCTCTTTCACCACCTTAATCTGTGCTTCAGGTCTAATTTAGTTTTGTCTTAGGTCTTGGATTTTGTCACAATATTGATTTTTTTTTCATCGTCTTCTTGAGAGATTCTAAATTTCCAACCCAGTGATTTTCTTAACATGACTGGTTCTTTTCTCAATTTCTTCACCATGAGTTTACCAACTAACATCTAATGCACTGCTTAATATGGGCCCTTACTACTTTCCTAGAAATCTAAAGAGAAAATAAATGTGAGGAGACTACTTCTGGGTCCAGGTAGGACTTATTCTTCAGGATCTGAACTCTCTGAGAGAAAAGCTTTCAAATTTTAGTACGGTAAAGATCAACTAACTGGACAAGTTAACTTAAATGCAGTTTCCCAGACCATACTTCTAGAAAGTCTGATTCAGTAGACTAGGGTTGGGCCTGGAAACCTGCATTTCTAATTAATACTTCAGGGGACTTCAGATCATACTGTTCTAGACCTATGGTTGTCTACTTCTGCCTCTCCTTCCTTCCCTCCAACTCACGGCCCTTGCATCATTTTTTTCTTTCTTTCTTTCTTTCTTTCTTTTTTTTTTTTTTTAAAGTAAACTGGTGCATATATCTACCTATCTGAGCAAGCAAATATCCATGGGAAAAATTCCCCCCAACAAGGAATTATTGGGTCAAAGGCAATGTGTGCTTTTAATTTAGTCATATTGCCAAATCGCCCTTCCAAAATGTTGGACCAACTTATAGTCCCATCAACAGAGTAGAAGAGAGCCAGTTTTCTCTAAATTCTTAGTAGAACTGTTTTGTCAAACTTTTAAAACTATTTCATAGTTTAAAAATAGTACTCCATTTTAATTTCTTAAATTTGGGGTGAAATTGAGTATCTCTTGACTTGATCATTGCTCCTATTGATTTCTGAAGGATATAGTCAATTAAAATCAGATAGGATTTTAAGCAATTGTTAGCTCTGCATAACATTAATATGGAATTCCATAAATATACTGTGCTTGAAATTGTTTAAGTTAGACTTAAAGTATACTCTTAGGGGAATACTTTACTCTTAAGTTGATAGAGGAATATTAAGATGGACCTAACGTTTCTTTCTTATTTGATATTTCTGCCCATTGAATAGCTTTCTGGCATATTATTCCTCTTTTGAATTAGAGACAAAGGTAAATGGGTTGATTTCTAGGGAGAATTACTTATTCTATGCATGAAATATAATGTGAAACAAGGAGACAACTTCCTTTCCTCTTTGCTTCAGGATGCTCAAATCTTGCTGTCCCTTCTATTCCACTGAAACATTTCCTTCTTTGAAGCTCTGCCCTATTTTAACTGTAGAAAGTAACAGAACCTTTATAAGCACTCAACTGTCTGCAGCTTTGGTGCATCATTTAGAAAGCAAGAATCATTTCTGGCCCAGTACTGACTGGCACAACACAGCAGGGGAACAAAGCTGAAAGGAGAAACCACTAGAAATTTGTTTTCTTTTTGCTCGAGTTTCCTGTCAAATGCATAAAACCAGGACTTAAAAATGAACCAGATGTGGTTCAAATGAACTTTCAAGATTAAAGTCAAAACACGAGTTTTTAACTTCCAAATGGTCAGTCTGTATTGCTCCTCACAGGATTATTAGAAACTGCTCTGTACTTTTTCTTTGAGGTTATAAAGCTATACACTCTAAAAACTAGTTTTATGACAAACTCAATCTTTTGGAGTATTTTGCATCTTTCATATACTTGCACTATTTATACGGGAAGCAAAAGACTATTTTTAAAAGGGTAACTGATTACCATCACTTCCCTGTATAAGTTTTTTGTTTTTGTTTTTGTTTTTGTTTTTTTTTGCACTGCGAATTTTCACAGTTATTCCAAATGCTTTCCCTTTAAAGCACAGTAAATGTAACCCCCCTCGTTCTGTTGAAGATGACTGAAGATTATCACATGTACCTTGAGTGTGTAATGTAGGATGCCCAGAAACTTGCAATGAAGACTTTCCTGAATTGAACCGCAAGCTCCTTCCTTCCACCTCTGATCTCATAAAGCCCTTATTTATACAATTATTTTAGAAAATAACTCCTTTGTGACACATTTGCCAGGAGTTTTTTCCCCATAAAACTTAAAAGGATTTTAATTTCCAAATCTTTTTTTGAGAACACAAAATCAATGTAATGCAAACCAGAACATCCAATTAATAACAAGAAACCATGTAATTTTGTTGCCTACACTTACCCATTTGTTACAGGCTAGCAAGGTTTCAAATGGTGGAGCTTCTGCTGGTCTTTCAGTTCGTTCAGTCTCTTTATGGCAGGCGTTACCGTGATGGCAGGAGTGGCGTTGGGGGCCCAGGCAACACTGGCTACTATTTTCATGCAGCAACCACAGCGCCAGAGCCCCACAGCTGGTCTCTTCACTTTGGATTTGCCACTGAAGGAGAAATTGTACTCGGCTTGCTGGCTTATTTCAATTTTCCTAGCCATTTTCCGGAAGGACACACCATAATAGGTCCTCTATCTGCTGACAATTCTGACCTTGGTGTGTTTAGCTGTGTTGCCACAAAGTAGGACCAAGACCGGGAAGAGCCACATTTGCACCATTAAGTATCTAGTTTGGAGATGTATCTTCTAGGTCCTTAAGATCTGAAATTGCATCTTAGTTGCTCAAGATACGAGTTACTAATTGTTTTCTTAGTTCTTGCCTCCAGTGATATAATGTAATTTCATTATATTGGATCTCTGATCTCACTAGAAACTCTTCAGAGACTACTAAATGGTTTTTTAAGTTCCTGCTATCAAACTTTTTTTTTCTTTTTCAAGACTATATAATATTTGCCTTCATCTTCTTTGACTCTTCTACTATCAACCTTTTCATTATATCTCTCCCTTGGCAGCCTCATCCATGTTCATGGCTTCAAATTTTGTTTTGTGAAGATGACTCCCCAAACCAATACCTCCCATCTGAACTTGTCCCTGAGTTTTAGCTTCACACATTCTCCTGACTGTAGGGCAGCCCCACCCAGATGTTTGGCTGGCAATTCAATTCCCAAATGAACTCATCAAATTCCCCTCCCACCCTTGTTCTCCCCCAAGCTCTGGCTTTCCTCTTTCTGTTTGGGGCATTACTATCCCTCCAAGCTTTAGGTTCCAAAGCTTGAGTTCAGCTTTGACTTTTCCCTTCCTTTTCCCTGTTGCCATAAGCTGTTCAGATGTGCCAGAGAAATCACTATATCCTTTCTCTTCTCCATGTCTTTCCCAGTGGCTCTCCTTAATCTCTCCTAGGGTAAATTTTCTTAATTTGTCTCTTTACCATCTGCCTCTTCATCTATTTTGTGCTAAGGATTTCCAGCTAGAGCTGTCCTTCTGATTTTGAGAGAAGACAATCTAAAAGAGTTGAACCCCAAATGTGGAGTGAGCTAAGTGTGGGGGATTGGTTAAGCCACTTTATCTCTTATACCTTCTTCCCTTATTTATATTGTGGATTTTAATAATTCCCCCAACCTGTAGTTGGTGCAACTGAATGGAAATACGCACATAAAATTTTCATCCCTGGCACATAGTTAACACTCAATAAATGTTAACAGTTATTATCATATCATTTTGCTGCTCCAAACTGTCAATGGTGCCATGTCAACCAAACAGTGCAGCTCTGACCTACCTTTCTAGTTCGGAATCCCACTTATTGACCTTTTAAAACTCTCTTTAGTCCCATCTGCTGAACTGTGTTCTGTACGCATATTGCTTATTTAAGATGTCTCTTACTTTCTAATTTGTCTTTTAGCATTTATTTCATTTCCTCTATCTTGGTCAACATTTTCTTAGTTACAGATGACCTGCACTCTTCACAATAAGTTAAGTAAAAAGGAAGGAAATTATTAACTCACACGTGTGGGCTAGCCAGGAACCGGAAAGTGCTCAGGAACCATGGAAGTCACTCTTTCAATCATTCTCTATTTGGGGTTGCTGGGGACTTCATTTTCTGCCCCTGCACTTTCACTTTTTCAAGTTCTCCTTATACCCAGGAGCAACACATCTCTCCATTAAGGCCTTGTTATTTCCATCCACTTGCTTCCACACACAGATCGAAGGGTCCTACTTCTCAATTCCAAATTCTGGGGAAAAGAATCAGGTTAGCACTCATTCTAAGCCAGGTGGTCAGTCACAGCAGCAGGACAGGTCATCTCAGACAAACCTGGCTTCCAGGGCCCACCTATGTGGGCTGGGCTCTTCCCAGAGAAAGTCCCTTCAGGGTCAGATGCTCCAAAGATATTTAATGTATAAAAAAAATCAGGTCATTAGAGCACAAGTAGTGTTTTTCATTTTTGTATTTTCTCATCATCGCATAGACCCTTTCAAAAAATTGTTATGGAAAGAGCTGAAAACTTCTATTGTAAGGTTCCTAGAAACCATGCTGATATTAAAAGTGAAATTAAACTGATAATTTACTTAATCTGCAGTGAACAATACAGGTTTGATTGAAAGTTACAGGAGCTCACAATGCAATGGAAAATTTTGCCACAAAATGAGGGAAATACTTGAACATGTCTAAACCAGGGACCTTTGAAGAAATGCAAGAAGTCATCTCTACTCATCTATGGTAAAATTCCATTTTGGGTAAAGTTTTGTGTACTTTGGAGCCCATTAGAAGAAAGATGCTGATAGACTATAAAGTATCCATACCGAGTCAATGAGGGTGATAAGAACATAGAGTTTGCATCTGTTTCTTAGGTCTGCTGTAATAGAGTCATACTTTAATAGCACAAGCTGCATGGCCTAAAATGACAGAAATTTATTGTCTTATAGTTCGGGAGGCTAGAGATCCAAAATTAAGATGCTGGCAGCATTGTGTTTACTCTGAACCCTGTGGGAGAGAATCCTTCTTTGCCTCTTCCTAGCTTCTGGTGGTGGTGGCTGTAAGTTGTTGACATTGCTTGGATGGCAACCCTGATCTCTACCTCTGCCATCACATGGCATCCCCCCCAAGTGTCTCTGTGGTGGCTCGTTTATATATCTATGTGTCGCAAGGCATTTTTCTCTCTTTTTTTTTTTCAGGATACCAGTCCTACTGGAGTAGGGCCCACCCTAATGACTTCATCTTAACTCGATTACATCCACATAAACCTTATTTCCAAGTAATGTCACAGTCACAGTAACAGAGGTCAGGACTTTGACCTAACTTTCTGGAGGACGCAATCCAACTTGTAACAGAGTATGACCTATAAAGATCTCTTAAAAGTTGAAATATATCTTAGTCCAAAAATGAGTCTTGGAGGATGTGATAAATTACAATAAACATTGGGATACTGTGGTGGTCAGAATGATGCCTTCTCACCTACGGATTTCCATGCCCTAAGCCCCAGAACCTGTGAATAGGTCAGGTTATAAGGCCAAGGAGGATTATGGTTGCAGGTGGAATTACACCTGCCAATCTGACTTTCAGATAGGTGATTATTCTAGGGGACCTGATGTCATCACAAGTGTCCTTTAAATGTGCAAGAATGAGACAAAAGAGGAGGTCAGAATGATTTGATGTGAGAAGAGCTTGACCAGCCATATCTGGCTTTGAAGATAAAAGGGGGCCACCAGCTAAGGAGTACAGTGGCTTCTCAAAACTAGAAAAGGCCTGAAAAGGGTTTCTGTCCTAGAACCTCCAGAAGGGATGCAGACCTGTCCAAACCTTGATTTTAGCACAGTAAGACCCATTTAGGACTCCTGACCTCCAGAGCTAGAAGATAACAAATTGGCATTGTTTTAAGTCACCAAGTTTGTGATAACTTTATTATAGTAGGCATAGGAAACTAAAACAAGTGCTAGTGTCATAAAAGGAAGATAGTATTTAAACTGGTCAATTTTAATATAATGATGAACAACAACTTGAAACTTTAAAATAGGCATACTTAGGGTAGATGTTAGTAATTTGGCTCAGATAGTGATTTATCAAAATCAATTGCTAATGTGTTACTGCTGGAAGTAGTTAAAAGATACCTTGTTAAATAGGATTTTAAACATGTAGAGAATGTTCCCACATTTGTTCAGGAGCATATACTTAGAGGAAAAGTAAGACTTTCAGTCATACTATTTGTGCTTTGTTTTCCCTTTACCAGAATAAAAATACTATAATGATGTATATACTCGTTAGAGTGTGTTGAATTCAATTAACATAGCTTGGATCCAGAATTTCAATTTCACTGGCAGTATCAGAAACTTCACCTGTAACCAGCTCCCTCGGGAAGATTGCCTTCCCATGTAATCTGATTTCCATAGCTACATGGAATGAGAACCTGGCCCTTTGAAAACAAGGTATTGATCTGTTAAGAATCTACCTTATTCTTATTCATAAAAGCTGTTTTCAGTTGCAAGCATTTAAGTTTCTGAAAATCACCCTCTTCTAAAGGAATACTAACTAAAGCTTGAACGGATGATTGTTACTCTAATTTTGCTTCTAACATTTTATGGGTTACTACATAGCGAAATTGTATTATATTCTGCAAAAATAATATTAACCATAGAGAAGTCAAAAAGTTTCTGGCTCTGATTTTTCTCCAAACTGCAAATTTCAAATGGTCCTTATTACCTTTTGGTTTGTTGGTCCTTTTCAACAAAACACGTCTGATTCTAATTTCTAAATCAAAAGGCGGAAGGCTAGCTCTCTGACAGCTTTTATGGAGAGGTCAGAAGGACTATGGAATGATTTGTGAGCCCAGAGATTTTATGGTTATTTTACAAAATTTCCAGTATCTCGCAGGGGTTTATAGTTAGTTGTTTTTTTTTTTTAACACAGGTTTTTTTTTCTTTTTTTAAGATTTTATTTATTTATTTGACACAGAGAGAGAAACAGTGAGAGAGACACAAGCAGGGGGAATGGGAGAGGGAGAAGCAGATTCCACACCAAGCAGGGAGCCCAATGCAGGTCTTGATCCCAGGACTCTGGGATCATGACCTGAGCTGAAGGCAGACACTTAACAACTGAGCCACCCAGGCGCCCTATAGTTAATTGTTAAATTTTATTCTGTCCAAAGTGTTTTCTCACTTCCTTTCTTTTCCTTCTTTCTACTATCGAAACATTCCCTGGCAAGTTTCCTTTATAACTTTTGTGTGTGCATACACGTGTACTGCCATTCCAAATAACATTGAATTCAAGTTCCTGAGGATAATGTGTAAAAATCATTGCAACAAGTTTCTTTAAATTAAGAAAGAGTGCTTATACACTGTTGCTGCTCTGCCATGTTAATATAAGTGAGAAATTATTCACTGGTAAACACTCAACCATGAAATTCTTCCTGGCAGGTGGGAGAATCCTGCAGGTGGGTTCTAGAACCCAAAGAAGTGCTGACTGAACTATGATGAGTAAGATAAAGGACTAGGTACCCATATGAAGGAGGATTATACTATACACAGGAAGCTGGAATTCCCAGGTACTCTGCAAACATGGAAACTGATGTATGAAAAGTTTGAGGTCCTGGTGTAACAACACTTGATTTCTATTATCTCCATATTTTCTGTATCTGGAGTTGTCCGGTTTTCTTAACCAGGACCTCTAAGTGCTAGTTAGATTCTTTAGATATGTGTACCCATCCACAGCCATGTTTTCAAATTCCCTTAATTTTAACTCTGTATTTCCCTTTCTACTCTCAATATCAATTACTCTCATATTCTAATTGAGGTGCTACAATTTCTTTAAAAATTTGATCTTTAAGCTTTTCTTTTCTTCTCTTTTCTCCTTCCTTCCTTCCTTTCTTCCTTCCTTCCATCCTCCCTCCCTCCCTTCTTTTCTTTCTTTCTTTCTTTCTTGTAGGCTCCACACCCAACATGGGGCTTGAACTCACAACTCTGAGATCAAGAGTCACATGCTGTAAAAGTGAGCCAGCCAAGTGCCCTGGCCCTTTAAGTTTTTAGTTTCCTCATTTTAGTGTCTTGACTTGGGGGCAGGTGGTAAAATCAAATAACTCAAAACAATTCATGGTTTCATATGCCTTTTCCTAAGAGAGGAGTTTGGTTTTGCCTTCCTGGAAAGCAAACACTCTATTTCCAACTCTTTTTTTTAGGTGAAGGTTTTCTATACAAAAATTGCAGAAAATTGAAGTAGCCTTAAAATATCCTGTTGTGCTGTATTACCAGAGGCAGAGCAAATATGAAAGAAAAAGTTTCCAAGTTTTCACATTCGAGCTATGTGAAATAAATAATTTTTTTCCAAATTATATTTCCTTAAATTTTTGTCAATTATTACTGAGAATTGCATTATTTTCTCGGTAAAACAAACCAGGACCTTTTAAAAGGCTTTCAAAAGAGACAATAATAGCGAGGATGAATTCAAACTCAATTTACTAAGTGCTATGTTAGGTCCTTGGGGTTTTTGGTTGATGATAAACCGATGTATATTACTTGTGAAATGCCTATTGATTTCAGCCATATGGTAAAAATCATTGCTTAGTGGAAAAACAATAGCTGTGCAATGATTAAATGAAAAACAATATAATATTTATTTTAAAAAAAGATTAATAGGAATATAACGAATGTAATAAGTTCCTCTTATAACATAGTTGACTAGTGGTAATAAGAATGTAGAAAATATTGGGAGAAGAATGTAATGTTAAGCACTTTTTAATAAAAAGCCTTTATAACATATATCTTCAGCAGCTTAATTTACTTTCCTACAGCTCTTTATATACAGATAATTTTTGCCCATACAAGCCTTTGCATTATTTACAATTAGCTCACAGTTCATGGTGATAGAGATTTTAGCAAGAAAATATTAACTTCCTCTCCCAAATCTCCCCCGAGATCAATAACTTGCAAATACATTCCTTGTCAGGGATGCAGCACAGTCCCCATTTTTTCACACCCAGATAACAGCTCCTTACACAACTATTCTCTTACTTGATTAGGAGCAAAATGTCACCTTTGCTGAAAGCAACCCACTGCTTTCACAGCAATCAAAGATCAAAATTCCACATTATAGATAGAAATTGCACATGGACTTTTACAGGAAAAAGGTTGTTGATGGCGTTAAGTTGTTGCCTGAGCTAAGACTTGGGGGAAAATGAAGGAATCCAGGATAAACTTAATTTTATGATTCACTTAAAAATAATGTTTGAACTTATTACAAAATGCTGATCCCAGAAGTATAATTTTATTTTATTTATTTATTTGTTTGAAAGAGAGAGAGACAGAGAGACAGAGAGAGCACAAGCAGGGGAAGGCAGAGGAAGAAGGCAGAGGGAGAAGAAGCAAACTCCTTGCTGAACCGGGAGCCCAAATTGGGGCTCGATCCCAGGACCTGGAGATCATGACCTGAACTGAAGGCAGATGCTTAACCATCTGAGCCACCCAGGTGCCCCCAGAAGTATCATTTTAATAAGTTCTTCAATACTTATTGCAGTACCACTGGCATTAAACCAAATTGCCATAATCTACAACTAGATGATGTTTCAAAATATGAATGGATGCGGTCTCCTTCTATTATTATTTTTTTTAATTCCCTAAGTCTTCCCCAATAACACACTACTGGATGGTAGGCCATCATTGCCCCAGGGACAACTGAACCAGAATGCTGAGGCAGGAACTTCCTTTTTTTGCTTGCTTGCTTGCTTTTTAAGTTCAAATTTCCAGGACCAAGGATAAAGCAGAAAGACTGGAAGGAATACTTGACAAATGAGTTCCGCTCTGCCCCAGCCTCCCTTTGTTCCTACCTGAGAGCAATGGAAACAGGACAACAAAACGAAACCAAACTCCCATATGAACCTCATCCTGCACTGGGAGAGGAAGACAACACTGGAAAGTAAACAGTAGTCAGATGTTAGTGACACGTCTGAAAAGAGGTCTGCACCTCTTCAAACAACACTCTGGGTTAAGAGAGGGATGTTAATAGGCTCTCCAGATAAATTTGGGTATCCAAGAGTGGGTGTGTCTGGTGTCCTGCCTTCTTCCAGGTGGCCCTATGAGTCAGATGAGATGCTTTGGATAGCAGAAACAATAAAGAAGCTTTCAGGAAGAATTCCAATTAATTGCATACAACTTGCTCTCTCCCCTGCTTCCTCTCTCTTTTTAAAAACTGTACACTGTGGGTATGTAATTAATGGACTAGAGCTATTTATAAAGAATATCAATGAATCAGTCAAATATTTATTGAATGTCATATCTGACCACCTTCAAAAATTTTTGAGAAAATTATGATGCAGTCCACATAACACATGTTTTAAGAGCCAAGGAAAGTTTCATGAAGGAGATAGGTCTTGGATGGGAAGTGAAGACATTGGTTTTCAGTAAAAATATAACAAAACCCAAACACAAAAGCCAGTCAAGGAAGAAATAGGTCTTCAAAAGAATAATATTTTAGGGATTCCTGGGTGGCTCAGTGGTTTAGGCAACTGCCTTGACTCAGGTCATGATCCCAATGTCCGGGGATTGACACGATCCCTGCTCAGTGGGGAGCCTGCTTCTCCCACTGTCTGCTGCTCCCCCTGCTTGTGCTCTGTCTCTTTCTCTGGCAAATAAATAAGTACATAAATAAAATCTTAAAAAAAAAAAAACCCAAGTAGTCTTTTATTCGTGGAATCCCCTGTAGGTTAAACCCAATCACTGAAGCACAACTGTACAGAAACTGAAAAGAATTGTAAGTGAACAGTAAATGACAACTCATGTTTCCCTTCAACATGTCCAATCCAGTAATGGGCAAAGGAGGGCCTTTGTGGAGGCTCAGTTGTGGACACAGATATGCAAGGAGACTAGTTCAGCAGGAAAAAGGGCTAGGGGAAAATTACTGCTCCCTGTTTTTATTTCTGTGGCTAGTCTTCAGGTGGAATTATCAAAAACACCAGAAATTATTCTGAAATGTAAATTTCCTAATAGAATCATCAAACTAGAGTCCACATTGTGGCTTGTTTGAAGAACTAAGCACCATAGCTTTGGGGATTTTCTCAGATGCCATGTTGTGAAATCATGTGTGTGTGTGTGTGTGTATGTGTGTGTGTCTGTTTGTGTGTGTGCATGTATGTAGTTCAAAACAGGGCCCTTGCCCTTGTACCTACTACATCATTCTCTCCAGGTGCTTTTCTTTTCTTTCTTTTTTTTTTTTTTAAGATTTTATTTATTTGACAGATGGAGATCGTAAGTCACAAGTAGACAGAGAGGCAGGCAGAGAGAGAGAGGGGGGTAAGCAGGCTCCCTGCTGAGCAGAGAGCCTGATTCGGGGCTCGATCCCAGGACCCCGAGACCATGACCTGAGCCAAAGGCAGAGGCTTTAACCCACTGAGCTACCCAGGCACCCCTGTCCTGGTGCTTTCACACAAAGCTTAGCTTCTGCATAACTATTCCATAGCTCATTCTGATAAAGTATTATGAAGTTGCTGTGGACTGAATGGTGTCCCTTCTCTTCAATGAATGGTTAAGTCCTCACCCCCAATTTCATAATGTTTGGAGATGGGCTTCTGGGGAGGTGATTGGGTTTAGACGAGGTCATCAGGGTGGGGTCCTGGTGGTGGGTTTAGTGCCCCTTTAAGGAGAGATGCCAGAGCCTGCTCTTTCTCTCTGCCATGGGAGGACACGGTGAGAAGGTGTTTGTCTACAAGCCCGGAGAAGGATTCTCACCAGAACTGACCATTCTGGCACCCTGATCTCAGACTCCCAGCTTCCAGAACTGTGAGAAAATTAATTTCTGTTGTTTAAACCTCATAAAGTATTTTGTTATGGCAGCCTGAACAAACTAAGGCAGAAGAATTGGACTCGCCAGCATGAGGATGCTTTCTGAATGTCAAGTGGTTATTATTGACTTTCAGTCTACAGGAAAGCATTAGCATGAACATAAACTGCTGCTTCTTACCACTTCCATGTCAGCACGTCTGTGCCAGAGCTGGGTCTAGTCATAAAATGCCACTATCAAAGACACGCCAATTGTTACTTATTTAAGAGAAGATCACTTAGAGAACAAACAATGCACAAATGACAGAGAAGCCCTTCATGTTATCTCAGGGATTAGGAAGTCTCATGTCTTCCTCTGGTAAGACCAGGCTTTTACAATTTGTACAGATTACAAGCTTTCTCTGAGAATCTTATGGAAAAATAATCCTGTGCTGCTGATTATTGGTGCAGACATAGAGCTCAAGATTTTTTGCTTGATGTGTATGTCTAGTTTAATGAGTATAAAACTAAAAAGTACAGTTTACTACTGAAGATGTGAACTATCTACCAGAGAAAATGCCCGGCTCTGTAGCAATGTCTTCTTAGAAAAATATGGGGTAGAGAACCATCAGGATAATCAGACTGAATGATTAAACAAATCCCAGATTGGTAATGGCTTGCACTGAGTGTGAGGACATGTGCGGGTGTGTGTGTGGCGGGGAACCGCTTGAGCTTTTTAAGCCACTCATAAGCCAGGAACAAGAATTATGGGTCTCGGCTTTGGGTCAAAGTCACATTATCCAGTAAATTATTATGACTATGCTGCATATACACAATCAGGGCTGTTTGCGTGAAAGTGATGCCTAGAAATTATATTTGAAATCTTATAAAGTCAGCGATCCTTCCCTAGGTGCAGGTTCCTTCTATACGAAATTCTAGTGTATTTAGTTTTATTTCTACATGCATTTTGATAATTATGAAAATTTTATTTCCAAAATAAGTGCACAATTATTTTGGGAACAAAAAATGAAAGAGAGAGTTGAAAACAAAAAATAAGAAAATGACAAAAGTGTTAATGGCAAATGAGGAGAGCAGGATTTTAGAAATCTTGAGTTAGACAAAGATGGAAAAAAAGAAGCCACATTTTCCAACCAGCCTGCTACCTCTGTTAGAACAAAGGACATTGAAGGAGCAGGTGAATTGGGGCCTCCCTTCAGGCCTGCATTGGGATTCTGGGACAACGGTGCAAGTCCTGGGTAATAAGAACAGAAAGGCTTTAGCATTTGCAGCAAGAAGCAGCTGCAAAAAAAAAAAGGATAACTTTTAGGATGTGTACTGTCTCCAAGGAACCGAAACAAGTTTACCAGCATTTCCATGAGACTGCAAGGGAAGGAGATTTGGAAAATTTCTAGAAAGCAGGAAATAGTAAATGAAAATTAATTGTATGGTGCCCATTACTACCTATTTAAAATGTTTTTAGACCCAGCCTCAATGAACCCCAGTCCCTATCAAATGGGTTAAACATGTGGCAAAAGGAAGACTGTATTTGGTAGCTGTTTTTATATCTGTTCAGGTCAATAATTCCATGTCTACAACCCTTGGGGATAGATGTATTTCACAATTTATAGACATTTTTTAAAGGTATTAATTTTTTTAAGAAGTATATGTGTATATATGTTTTGCTAAGAAATATTGGGGTGCTAGATTGCTTGATTACAAGTTACTTTCCCCAGCTCTACTAGAGGCTATAGACATAGATATAGATATATAGAAAGAATACAATATTGTTTGGTATCTCTCTTTGGTACAGTTTGGGAAAATAACTCATAATCAAGTGTAAAACATTTCTCAGCAAAACATAAATATTCACACAAAGTAAAATAAAGGTTATAAATGGTTTCCTCAGTTCAGGCCAGGATTTACTGCCAAATGAATCTAAATTGGGTCAGGTTTTATTGTCAACTGAATTATGAATAAAATTTCAATTTTAAGAGATTTTTAGATTTCAGATGTAAGGCTGTGGGATTATGAACTTACATGACTTTCTTTTAAAGCCAAAATTCCGTTTTGGCTAAGAACTCTGGAGTTATGTATGCCAAGTTATACTTTTTCCGTGACAGCTGAGGTCAGAGAATCTGGGTTGGACCAAGTATAGAGTAGATGGGCTGATACGGTGTCCCCCATGGGAGCAGACTACGAAGACATCTCCTTCTAGAGACCAGGTGTGCCCAGAACCTTGGAATAATCTTGCTTTGTAATGCTGGTCAGAAGGACATGTTCGAATGTTCCACAATTTCAACAAATGACTTTGATGAGGTTGAGGAGTTAGGCAATCTTTTTTTTTTTTTTAAAGATCATTTATTTATTTATTTGACAGACAGAGATCACAAATAGGCAGAGAGAGAGAGAGAGAGAGAGAGAGAGAGAGAGGGAGAGGAATAAGCAGGATCCCTGCTGAGCAGAGAGCCTGATGTGGGGCTCGATCCCAGGACTCTGGGACTGAGACCCAAGCCAAAGGCAGAGGATTTAACCCACTGAGCCACCCAAGCGCCCAGGAGATAGGCAATCTCAGACAGGTGCCTTACAGATGGTCAGGAGTCCAGGGTCTTTCAATTCTGGACTACTTAGCTTACTCATCCCAGAATGCCAACTCATTCCATCAAACTCCAGTTTGCCCCCCAAACGGTGAAGAACACATTCTTCTCAGCTTTTATGATGAAGTGTATATTTTATTACTCACCAGCAGCATTCTCTCTCTCTTCATCAACAAGATCCCAATTGTGCTGCTAAAAAAGAAGCTTCATGGACTATTACTAGAAGTCAGACTGAGAACAAGTGTGTCCTTAACTAACCGGCCTTTATGTCTTCAAAAACCACAGCCCAGTCTGTAGTTATTTTAACTTGTGCCTCCAACAAAGCAAAAGAGACAAATACCAACAACAAACCCTGGTAAACCCAGATGTGTAAAGCAGGAACATTTTGAGGAAAGTGAATAGAGGGAACAAAGCAGAGAAGCAGAAGGCAGTAAATGCAGGGAATATAAGGAAAGTAGATAAAAGCCTCCCAGGGCAACTCCATTGGGGATCGTAATGGAAAAGAAAGCTAGAAAAGCAGTGTGGGACCAGGTAGGGACTGATATGCATGTGCTAAATTGTCTCCATTACTAATCTTTGTAACTTTTGTTCCAAGCATGGGGGGATGATGATGATAATTTTGCATAGAACTTTTTTTTTTTTTTTTATGTGCCAGGTATTGTCTAAGTGCATTATGTGAACTAGCCTTTTTTTTAGAGAGGGAGAGAGAGGGTGGGGGAGGAGCAGAGAGAGTGGAAGAGAGAGAATCTTAAGCAGGCTCCATGCCCAGCGCAGAGGCCAAGGTGGGCTCCATCTCACTATGCTGAGATCATGACCTGAGCTGAAATCAAGTGTCAGACCCTTAACTGACTGAGACACCCAAGTACCCCTGAATTAGCATATTTACTTCTCACAGCAACCCCATGAAAAGGATTCTATATCTACATCTTATAGATGAAGAGACTAACAAAACGAGCAGTGAAGCAAACTTGCCCAAATTTACCGAGTTAAGAAAGAGTAGAAGTGGGATTTAAGCCCGGACCGCCTTCACTCTGAGTGAATGAGTACATGGATCAAACAAGAGGAAAAGTCAAAAGTAATCCCAAGATGGGAGATGAGGTTGGAATGGAAGTGAGGTTGTAGGGTGGACAGTGGCGTTGTGGCCTGGCATCTGAACTCCTTTGAGTCAGTTATAGCTTTCAAGTTTTGTTTTGGGATCTCTCCTTTCAGAATCTCAGTCTGTAGCTCTCATGCACTGAGTTCCATCAGGCCCTGAAATGTGGAGGCAGGTGATTCGGGTGATTCCATCCTGGCCAGACCTTCAGTTCCCTTGGCCCTAGTCATCTGGGGGTGATTGATCCCAAAGGAGTCCCTAAGACAGTAGGAGTCTTTCTTGAGAAGAAAGGCAGATACTCTAGACTGCTGGGTTAGAACTCAGAGACTGTGAAGTCCAGAGCTGCTACAGCCAGCTGCTACCACGTGGAGCCGGTGACTAATGCCTGCACAGTGGAAGGGAGAATCAGGAGGGAAGAAGGAGGGATGCTGAGCTCCAAAGACAGGTTTTGAGCCCTGAAGCCAGTCCAACTATCCCTCTTAATGAAAGCTTCGGTTATATGAGCCAATAGATTCCCTTCTAAAATGAGCTCCATTTGTATTAGTTTTCTGATGACTTCAAAATATATATACTAGCAAAAATAGAATAAGAATTTGGAAGAGAAATGTTTGGTTTGAACAAGTTGTGCATGAGGTTGTTAGAACAGTAACTGGAGATGTTCCACAGACATTTGGAAATATATAACAAAAATGCAAATATGTGGAGATGTCTGCTCAGAGAATCTCCCTTTAAAAGTTAAAGTTGGTGTTAAGGAGGCTGATGGAACAATGAGTGTGACTAAGCAGGTGTTATACAGTAAGTGGAAAATCAAAGACAGAGCTCCAGGGCAGTGGTCTTCATAATATTTTCATTATATATGTGCCCAGTCAATACATTTTTTAGGTTCTAAAAAATTTTCATTGTAAATTTAAGTAGTTGCAAAGTGTGTAATTTCCTGCTTATTCTAAGCTTGACATTTTAAATTGAAATGGTTATATCACTCTTTTGAATGTATCACGTATAATGCAAATGCTGTACCAATATGATATCTATCATAAGCCATTTAAAAAAATATATATGAACTCTTCTTTAATAAAGGAGTTTTACATTGTTGCCTTTTTTCCCAAGCTCATTTCTATTGCATTTCCCTACATAATTTTATCCCAACATGATATATTTCAATATTTGAAAATCCTAATTAGATAATCCTAAAATCCTTCTTTGCCACAAAAAACATTTTTAGTGCCAATTCAGCAAAACAATATACATATATTATGATTTGATAATTATTAACACAAAACATTTGGGCAATGTACGTGGAGATACCTGTGATTCACAATTGTCCGCTCTATGATGATGATAATGACAAGGATGGTAATAGTCACAGGTCATGTGTATTGCCATTCATTTTGTGCCACACATTGTCTAAGTCCTTTTCATGTTAGTTTATTTACTTTTTATACCAAGCCTATGGTGTAGTGATGCTTGCCGCTCACATTTTAGGTACATCTATGGATAACTGTTATCATTATAAGAGGGGATTTTCAGCCTCAGTTCTATTCTATTTTTGTTTATTTTAATAAAGTAAGCTCTGAGAAATCTTTATTCCTATAACTAATGGAATAGAAGAAGTTTTATTGTGGCAATTTACTCAATTTAAAAAATTTCTTTCAAGATATATGGTAAAAATATTGCAACTGACATCTTGATTAGTGGCTCCTCCAATTTTGTTGAAAGCACAGAATTAGAAACCACCTAACTTACTCATTCATTGGAGTCCTTTGATTTCTGGGAAGTCTCCCAAAGAGGCTTCACTAAGAGTTATCAAATGAGTATTAGTTACTCTTACTTGTTCCCTTAGAGGCATCCCAATATATTCAGAAAGGACTGGGGAAGTTGAGAAAACATTGACGTCAATTCACCTTTGCAAATATATTTTATCTTTTGATTTACTTTTTTTTTTCCTAAGAGGGGGCAAAATCCTTAGAGCTTTTTTCAATCCATGAAAATGTCCACACCAGCCCTTTTGTTCAACCAGTGAGTCAAATAACATTTGCTTTCTGTCAGAAGAAATCTGATTTCTTTTTTGAATCAAATGTATGCGTTAGTATGCATCCCATCAATTACCACTGTCCTTCCTAGTTCTAGTGCTAGGGTAAGTGTGTAGATTAAGTCACGGAGCTTTGCTGGGAGGTGGTTACTGAAAGAAAGAAAAGACTATTTCTTTGCTTTGCTAAGATTCTTTTGTTTTGCTCTCAAGAGAGCCTATCCTCAGGGGCAATGAACATTGTAACACTGTGTAGATGATCCAGGTAATGAGGTCTTTGAGCAACAATTGCCATGACCACTGTTGCTCGACTTTACTATCCATCTGTAATGGAAACATCTCAGGGTGTCTGAGATTACTTTAAAAATTTTAAATTGAAACATCTCAACAAAGATTTCTAACACCTACCTTCACTCTTAATGGAAATAAAGATTTAAGACAAAGAAAGGTGCTAAGGTCTACTGTGGGCTTATGGCATCTCAAAGATGGCTTCAGGGGCACTGGGTATCTCAGTCAGTTGGGCATCTGCCTTTGGCCAGAGTCATGATCCCAGAGTGCTGGGATCGAGCCCAGCATTGGCGCCCCTGATCAGTGGAAAGCCTGTTCTCCCCCTTCTCCTCACCCCACTTGTGTGCTCTCTCTCTCCCCCTCTCACTCTCTCTCTTAAATAAATAAATAAATAAATAAATAAATAAATAAATACGATCTTTTAAACAATAACGATGGCTTCGTTGATACAGATATTTCGGATTATTTTGGATCTTCCTCTGTTTTCAGTCTGTGGATTTTTACTCTCAGGGCAATACAATGTAGCAAGCTCTGGGCTGCATGAGAGACATGTCTTTATTCTGTAATGTGGGAAATGCAATTATGAAAAAAAAGGGAAGGTGGGAAAGGAGAACAGGCATGTCTTGACTGTGTGAGGTGTTCTCAAGCAGATCAAGTTTAGAAAAGAATGCTTATGGAATTTGAGGATTTGGAAATTGATGGTCTCAAAACTATTCATGTCCTTTATTTTTTGAAAAGTCTTAGAATACTCCCAGGATCATGTGGACCCCACTTAACGACTGTGCTTTACTCATAGGAAGTTTGGGGAAGAGGAATCTTCTGAATTAAATATCAAGGAAACCCCTGCAGAGAATGGGCTCTAAACCTGGGACTTGTGGATGGGCTTTAGTGTAGTACATAAGCCTCCTAAAATTCTGCTAAATGTCTTTTGTGTTTGTGCGTTTTGGAGAGAGGGAGAATTTCTATAGCTTTCATCAGTAAGTAACTACTACTAAAAATGTTTAAATTTCATATTATGGAGAGAATGTACTAAGTAAAAGTTCCTATAACTCATGTATTCTTTCTTATTAGTGAAATTTGAAAGATTATTTTATATCTTGCATGGTTCAAAAAGTTTTCAAAAACTAAATATAATGAAACAAGATAAAATATTACTTTAGATATGTGAGGGGACCAGAGTAGATAGGACATAGTGTAGGAAAGTAATGCAAAGTTAAGAGCAAGAGTAGAGTACAAAATGCTTGTTGAGAGGGTCTTTGCTCCCTTGTTAGGTCAGGCCATGTTTGTGGTTATATACTTTCTACCAGTCAACACAAGAAGGACACAATCATCTAACTAACAATGTCTAGGAGATGTATCCCCTATTCATTTCACTGAGACCAAATAGAAATCCTTGCATAATACTTTGTGAAGAGATTTCTGAGGAGCATAGTGGACAATGTTCTTAGAAATATCTTTATGTTTCTGTAACAGTGATCTTTATAGGATTGGTCCTTATAGTAGCCTTCAGTGAAATGATTACACTTCCTGAGGAACTTACCATGTGAGAAACACTTGGCTAAGGTATTTATTTACACACATATGTCAACTAATCCTCACAAAAACATTGTGATACAAAATAGAATCAGGCCAAAGTGATGCAATGGGACTTGGAGATAGGTCACAAAAGGCAATATGGTTTCCTGCCTCCTTCTGTCTTTCTCTTGGCTCACTTACTCTGGGGGAAGTGCCCCCCCCCCCGCCCATGTTGAGAGGGCACTCAGGCAGGTTATGGAGAGACCCACCTAACTGAACAACTAAGGTCTCCAGCCAATAACCAGTAAGGAACTGAGGGCTTCTGCCAACAGCTGTATGAGGGAGCTTGGAGGTAGATTTTCCAGCCACAGCTGAGCCTTCATAAGATTGCAACCCTGGTCAGTAGTTTGACTGCATCCTCATATGAGATCCTGAGGCACAGTACCCAGCCAAGCCATTTCCAGATTCCTGACCCATAAAAAATGAGATAATAAATATTACTTTAAACCACCAAATTTGGAAATAATATGCTATGCAGTGATGAATAACTAATAGAAGTGGTAAAGGTCCAAACCTCTCTGATTCTTTAGTTAAGACCAAAGAATAATTTAGTAAATATTTTAGAAAATCTACAGATGGAGACAAATACGTTTGAAGTGAAAACTTTCAAAAATTTGGTGATGATCATGTAGTCTCTCCCTAGAAAATGTACAAACGCACAACACTTAAATACAATTTCAAGGGATTTAGAGTCTTCCTGAGGCCCATCCAGGGATCCATAGACCCCAAGGTTAATGTGGGTTAGAGTAGTGCTTCTTGAATGTTACTAGACATATAAATCTTGCTAGAAGTTCATATTCTGATTTACTGGTCTGACTTAGGGCCCTGCTTTCTGCAAATCTAACAAACTCTCTGGTGATGCAAATGTGTAGAGACACAGGCTTTAGTATTTAACAGTGTACTGGTTGCAAGCACAATTTAGAGTCTGATGAGGAAGCTACCTCACCTCTGCACAAAGATAGCTATGGCAACATCTTTAGGCAGGGCAAAAATTCTTCTCCAAAAGTGGTATGTGGTGAGCTCTAAAACATAGACAAATGAGCTCTCATCCTGATTATATCCATGATTATTTCATCCTAGAAAAACTATAGAGCAGTTGTAACTAGACACTGGCCTTGGCCATAAAGCTATTTTAGTAAAGGATTCAGAAGATGTATACCTTTAAGAAATATAATTTCCTGGTGAACATATTAAGTTAAAGAGATTTTTAAATATTGATAAGTAGATTTATGGAGTTTAAAGTCATGAACCCATTTAATGTGGGGTGATTTTTTTTTTAAAGATTTTATTTATTTATTTGACAGAGAGATCATACGCAGGCAGAGAGGCAGGCAGAGAGAGAGGAGGAAGCAGGCTCCTTGATGAGCAGAGAGCCCGATGTGGGGCTCGATCCCAGGACTCTGAGACCATGACCTGAGCCGAAGGCAGCAGCTTAACCCACCGAGCCACCCAGGCGCCCCAATGTGGGGTGATTTTGAACAAAAATGATAACTTTAGGGGTGCCTGGGTGGCTCCAGTGGGTTAAAGTCTTCAGCTCAGGTCATGATCACAGGGTCCTGGGATCAAGCCCTGAGTTGGGCTCTCTGCTCAGCAGGGAGCCTGCTTCCCTCTCTCTCTCTGCCTGTCTCTCTGCCTACTTGTGATCTCTGTCTGTCAAATAAATAAATAAAATCTTTTTAAAAAATGATAACTTTATTTCTAGACTGCTTGGTCTCTAACCATTTGGTGGTGGTGGGGGAAGCAATGGTTAATTCTTTCTTAAAGCCAATCTTAGAATGTTTGAATAGAGATATATCATCTATATGAGAGAATATTTATCTTTCTTTTCTTCATAGTTGGGTCATGTAACCAGATCATGGAAAAGTGTCAAATCACAAGGACAAAAAGATATCAAAGGGAGAGGCCACTCTTAAAAAGATTCTTCTTTTTCTCAGACTCTTATTCTCAAGCTACTTCAAATATATATGGATTTCAAATAAGCATAAAACAAAATTTCAAAAAGATTTCTATTTGACTTCATGTAACCTAACCAATAATTTATTCTATTCTCAAGGGACAAGATGGATGAATAAAAGACAAGAAAACTATTATTTGTGGCAGAGACAGTAATGCTCACAAATGTTCCATTTGACCTCCTGCATTTATGAGTCTCCTTGTAGTTCGTAAGCCCTTGTGACTACTTTGGCCAATGAAATAGGGAAAAAAGTGATCTTCAGACTGAGGCAGTGAAAAGCTATGTATGATTTTCCAGTCTCTCTTTTCTTCTGATCAGAGATGCTGTGTGTTCCCTACAGAGCATCTACGTGTTGGTGGGGCTTTTGTCAGCCTGGGTCCTTGAGTGGAGTAGAAACTCCAGCTGACCTGTGATGGATGTGTAGTTTGAGCAAGAAATAAATCTGCATTATGTTAAGCCATTGAGGAATCAGGATTAATTTGTAATCACTGTGGAACCTGTACATTTTAGCTAATACTTTTTTAAAAAAAATGTAGGCGATAGAATGTATTAAAGGGTGGCTCTACACTAAATGGCTGCTTGGAGAGAAACAAAAGAGGAGAGGAGTAGGAGGTGCAAGGAAATGTTATGTTAAATGTAGTGCTCAGGGAAGGCCCCACTGAGAAATCGGCACCTGAGCAGATGTGAAGTGGGGGAGAGGATGAGCTGTGTCTGAGGAAAGTGCGTTTGGGGCAGGAGGCATAGCCCTGAAGGGGAAAACTGCCTGCTATCTCTAGAATCAGCAAGGAAGACATGCCTGGAACAGACAACAAAGGAGAGAGTAGAGGGTCAGGAAACAGAGGACAGAGATGGGCCAGTGTGAGAAGGTCAGGATGGATGGTCTCACTCCATCCCTGAGAGGGAAGGGTGGGTAATGGGGTGGAGAAGCAAAATGGAAGTGAAGGTTTAGCAGGGCAGCACATGCAAAGGGAAGAGAGACACTGGTGTGTTCCAAGAACAGGTGTACGAAGAGAAGGCTGAAGAGGTGGGTCTGAGTCGGGCAGACCCCTCAAAGCTCAAGGGACGATGGGAGGGGGCTGGGAAACTGTCCAGTTGGCAAGGGCAGCAGTCAAAGAATTGTAAGTGGGAAGTGGATGAGGCTGTGCTTAAAAAGACTGTCACTGGCACTGCTGAAGAGCAGACTGGCAGGGTTTTGTGGGGCGAGGGGGCCGGAGAGACACATAGGTGATCAGACTTGCTATAACTCTGGAGGCTGAATTGACAGGAATTGCTGTGGGAAAGTGGGAGTGATGCCCTACCTATTGGCTTTCAATGAATACATTTTTCTTATCCCTTCCCTACTAATACATTTTTGTAACGGATTTCTCCACAAGATAATTGGAGAGCTTAATAATGTTAATAGGGAAATGGCTTTCTCTAAAGAATGCCTGCTCTTCACAGCTAACATTGGTTTGAGAAAGCCAGCACTTAATATACACATTGGATGGAAGATGTGGTAAGTTACTAGGTTAAAGAATTGCCCTTAGAAAAATGGGATTAAATTACTATTGGTGTCTAAATTGACAGGTTTCTATGTGTAGGGTTAATGAAGGTGAACAAAGTAGCATGCATTCAAAAACAATGCTTCAGGCTTGACAATTTACAGCCACAAAATCTTGTGCTCCTACTCTTTTATTCATTTAGGTTGAGCTTTTAAAGTCAATACACAACAGATGAAAACAATAGTGATACTTAACCAGAGAGCATCCTGGGATGTGGGAAGTTGGAGATTGAGTTCAAATGTTGGCTCTACTGTTTTCCAGTTTTCAAAGTGACTTTTCATTCATTTGTAAAATGGGGATAATTTTCCCTATTTCTCAGGGCTGTTCCTTTCATTCAGAGTTGTACTGACCGTATTGTAGTAATATGATGTATATCAACTGCTTAGTCTGAGTTTTGACCCTCAGAAATCACTTATAACTGTGATGATAAAGATATGAGGTCCTCAGTTTAACTCACAAATTTATATCTCGAATAACTTGGCCCCAGAACTTTCCCTCAGTATACCATCTGATCTGATAGTTAAAATCTCAGATCGTGTTGTAATCCAAGATGAGTTTGAGTGTGTGTGTATGTGTTATTTCTTTCCTTCTTTTTTAAAAAAAGAGAACTAAGATTAATTATTTTTAGGGAATAATAAACCAATAGCATCTTCCAATTTGTTTTAGAAGTCTTGTTACTATTCATGGCTTTTTGACTCCTACGATCTTTACCAAGAGTGTGGCATGTATGTGATCAGCAATCCATAGATAAGAGGTGAGGGGAGCAAACTTGCCCTTGAAACAGCAATGCTGAATTTTAGACGACACCCATAGAACCAAGAATATTCTTGATCCCTTTCATCTTTCTAGCACCTTAAATTTTACCATCCAATTCTGAGAGTAAATGGCTTCTAGGTAAACTATGTAAAGGAATGGAAAAGGGGAAAAATAATCACTTTATCCTTATCCAAATATCCAATTTGAGAGAAAGCAGGGGAAAATAAACATGATATCATCTGTAACTATATCCAAGGTGGAGATACAGTCAAAATTTTTACTATATTTATCTTACTTGCTACCTTTCAGCACACCCAGATTCTGTGCTTAAATACTTTTAGAGAGAATTTTTCCTTTCAGATAAATATGTCTGAATCTTAGGGAATGGCTTACTAGAATGCTTAAGATAGGGCTCCCCAGGAAGTCACCACCAATCCTTCATGGGCTATTTAGAAAAAGAGAGAGAGAGAGAGAGAGAGAGAGAAAAGAACATAAAAGAAAAGCCATGCACCCAAAACTCAGGGTGGGCCTTTATTAGGGAAGTGTGAGTGTTAAATTACCTAAGGATGAAAGAGGTAACTGTGGCTAATTCATCTTCATTTCTTTTTTTTTTTTTTTAATCAGAAATTTAGAGAGAAAAACTCTAAAAGTTCTCTGACCTGTTTCCTAGCTAAATTTATTTCCCTTAAGTTTTGTTTCATATTTTGTCTCCTCTTTTCCTTCAGAACATTATTGCAACTTATAAGTACATATTTATTTGTGCTTATTTAGTATTTATTATCCCTAGAAGCACTGAGAAGGCAGGGATCATACATATTTTGTTCATGTTTTGTTTGTCCATTGTCGGTGTCTGGATGAACAGTGTCTGGTATGTGGGAGACATCCAATGAAAGCTATTGAATATGCCATTACATCTTATGTTATATTTTTATATATGTGATAAAGTTAATTCTTTTTAGAATATACACATATATATTTTCTATCCATAGAATATATATATACCCCAGAAAGCCAACATATTAGAATCCTTGCCTTTAATTTACCAACTGGTCACATTACAAAAAAGAAGTCTTAGCTGTTGAGGGTACTCAGAGGAGTTTAATCGCTTAATCAAGTAAAATTAACTTCACAGCTATTCATTCCCTCATGTTGTCTGGAACATAGGCATGCTATATGGGTGGCATGCTTCCGTCTGCTCCAGGCACTGTGCTACATGAAGGATATGCGATAGAAGATAGTCTTTACCCCAAAGGAGCCAGCAGTTCCATGGGAGGCAGAGAAGTAAATCCTCACCATGCATGATGAGGACTATGGCAGGGGTTGGACAACACGGTAGGAGCACTCTTGGGGATACTTCATTTAGGAGAGGGTAGGCCAGGGATAATTACCCAAAAGGTGATGCTAGGGCTGAATCTTAGAGGATAATAGGAGCTTTTGGACAGTCAAGGAAAGGACATTGCAGCCAAAGTCATGAGACATTGAAGAAAATGTTCAGTGCACCATGATCACTGTGGTATTAAAAGGACAAAAGAGTTGAGGCACCTGGGTGTCTCAATCAGTTGAGCATGGGACTCTTGGTTTTGGCTCAGGTCATGATTTTAGGGTTGTGAGATCAAGCACCGCATGGGCTCCACTCTGCCCCTCCTCCTGCTTGTGTACTTGCTCGTTGTCTTCCTCTCTCTCGTTCTCAAATGATTAAATAAATATTTTTAAAAGATTATTTATTTATTTATTTAATATATATATATAGAGAGCACAAGCAGGAGGGAGAGGGAGAAGCAGACTCCCCACTGAGCAGGGAGCCCCATGTGGGGCTTTATCGCAGGACCCTGGGATCCTGATCTTAGCCACCCAGCCTGACTGAGCCACCCAGGCACCCATAAATATTTTTTTTCGAGATTTAATTAATTATTTATTCATCTGATAGAAAGTGAGAGAGCACAAGTAGGCAGAGCAGCAGGCAGAGGGAGAGGGAGAAGCAAGCTCTCTGCTGAGCAGGGACCCTGATGTGGGACTCGATCCCAGAACCCTGGGATCATGACCTGAGCCGAATGCAGATGTTTAACCAACTAAGCCACCCAGGCACCCCATAAATATTTAAAAATAAATAAATTAATTAATTAAAAGAACAAATAGTTGATGTAGGGATGATGACAATGAAGTTAGGGAGCCTGACAAAGCAAAACTGAAAACATTTCAAGGGTCATGCTAGGTAGTTAAAATTCTGTTTCCAAAAGCAATTGCCCCGTACCAGGCATAAAATATCGATCATCACAGAACCATTGCTGGTGGTTCGAATGTACAGGCTGCTCACAATCGATCCAGAAATCAAAAGGCATGGTCACAGAATTGATGTTTGGCATTGGGACTGTTACACTGACATTTTTGCTTTGGGAGAGAAATATCAATGTTGAAACATTTAATTTTCTGCATTTTTAAAATCCAAAGATCAAAGGCATGAGTATGACAGGGCAGCTGTATATGAAAGGAATGATGAAGACAACTAGAAAGCTTGGAATACACATACTACTTGTTCAGAGCCCCCTCTACATTTCTAATACACTAATTACTGGTAGCAGGGGTCTAAATGGGAATTTATTGATGAGATTCTTGTGGTTCTCAAGACACCTTGAAATTTTAGGCAAAATTTTGAGTACATATGCATTTATTTTCCAAAGGAGAGAGTTTTGAATTTTTTTCAGGTTCAAAAAAGTCCTTGTCTCCTAAAAGGTTAGGATCCACGGGGCCCTATTATAGGCAACTAATACAAAAGGACATGAAGCAACATTGTTTGGACATTGCATTGTGAATTATAGTGATAGTGGGAATTTCTTTCCAAGGCAATGTAGAGTTCGCAGGTAGGCCAACACCCAGTGGTCTAATAAACAATCTCCCAAAACCCAGAGACTTAATCATAATTGCAATTGAATTCTGGCTCACCTCACAAATCAATGCAATCAGTGGTTGGAGGTGGGGAGGTATGGGGCTGTGCATGACAATGTAGTGGGGAGGTCTCCTGTATACAGACTTTTAAAGATAGGCTCTTTTCATGCTGTGGTTCTGCCAGCTTCAATGTATCACCTCAAAGGCCCTGGCATCATCCAGGTGGCACAAAGGGGAAGGCATGCCCCTTTTAACTGCCATGATAAGGCAGTTACACATCCTTTTTCACATTTCTTTCCAAAGATCCCACTTCTAGGTGCAAGGAAGTCAATAAAATGTAGTTTATCTGGGTGCCCAGGGAGACGAAAAACATTTGGTGAATATCTAGCTAGTCTCTGCCATGGGGAGTTTTAAAACACCATTTGGGGGTGGCTGGCTGGCTCGGTGGTTAGAGCGCGTGACTTTTGATCTTGGGGATTGTAAATTCAAGCCCCACCTTGGGCTTAGAGATTACTTAAAAATAAAATTTAAAAAAGTAAATAAAAAATAAAAAACTATCTGGATTTTTATTTACTCGTTACAGTTTTGGTCTAGTTCTAAGTGAAAAACTACATATCCTTTCTCAAAGACCTTCTTATGGTTGTGTATAAGGGTTTTTAAAAGTGTGTGCTTTAAAACCCATTTTAGATCAGGGTCACAACATGAAGAACTCTGTGATTCATTAATGCACTCACAGGTAATCACCCTCTCAGTGTCTCAGATGAAATGTAGGCTAGGAGTCTAAGACTTCAACATGGAAAAAGTTTTCTCCCTATAATCCTTCATTTACTAGTGATAGCTAACAGTTTTTGAAGGTCTTGGGTATTTCATTGTCAAATAAGATTCACTTTCTGCTCTTGTTCTGATAAGCTCCCTTTTAAATCTTTAGTCCAGGAGCACCTTAACTCAGACTGCAGAGCAAGTCAATTCCAGAGGGGGAACGAAGGTCCAGTGATTCAGATCATCTAAGAACTGAGGCATATTAAAATGCTTTGCTTTGAAAGACATTTTCAAGTGACTACTTTAATCATATAGAATTTTGCTAATTAAACAGCCAATTTAAGTGCCAACTCAACTAACTGTATTTTGAGCTATATTTAATCTTGATTGTTTCTGTTCTCTAAAAATATACATAAGAACTTTTAAATTTTAATTTCACTTTTTACACAGCAGTTGACTCTCCCACACAGTTAGCGCCAGCAGTCACAAAAGCAGAAATAAGTGCTTGCTGAGGGCATAGTTTTCCAGTTTTAAGCTTTTAAAAAATTCGCCTGTTGAAGTGTTTGTTTACTTATTGATTTATTTTTGAAAGAGTTTATTTTTAAGTAATCTCTACACCCAACATGGGGCTCAAACTCCCAACACTGAAATCAAGAGTCATGTGCTCCACTGACTGAGACAGCCACGCTCCCGGTGTTGAACAGTTTAGATTAAATTCTGCTCTTTATCTTACCAGTCTCACAAAAGCCGAGCAGACAGTGTGGTCAGATTGAATGTAGTTGTGGTCAAATTTTGATTTTACATAGTCTTTTTTGGACTTTAAATAGTTTCTTCTCCATTAAAAACAGCTCTGCCTCTTTGGATACATTGGTTAAATAAAATATATTATTAAGATTTAAAAAAAAACAAACAAACAAGTCCTGCCTCTTCTTCTTGATTGTCAAGTCAACATTCTGGTTCTGTCTTCATTTAAAAAATATATTAAAAATTTGGGGGGCACCTGGGTGGCTCAATCGGTTAAGCATCTGACTCTTGGTTTTGCCTTAGGTTGTGATCTTACGTTGGTGGGATTGAGCCCCGAGTCCAGCTCTGAGCTCAGCGTGGAGTCTGCTTCAGATTCTCTCCCTTTCCCTCCCGCTCTCTCTCTCTCTCAAATAAATAAACAAAATCTTAAAACATATATATATATATATAAATATATATATATATGTATTAAAAATTTTCTCCATAGCCATGTGACTGTGCACAATTCACTGTGCATTATGGAACCATAGCTTCTTTATCTCTGAGACAGGAATCATCTCACACATTTGTTGAGTAGGCCTCAAAGAGGATGATGAATAGGAAAGTGCTTTGAAATCTTTCAAGGGCTGTAGAAATACATGCTACCATTATCAATTTAATCCAAACCCCCCAAATGGGTGGACCAAGAGGAACTGCAGTTCAGAGAAGGAAAACTGTGTCACTCACAGAATCTCTTTGAGAGGGAGCAGTGATTTGTGCTGGGTCATAGTGGACAGGGAGGAGCTAAATTCGTGGAGACAAAAGGAGTGGGCATCTGGGCAGAACTGTAAATCTGATGATGCGCACAGGTCGGCATGAACACTCAAGCTGGCTGGCTTTGAAGCAGGTTGTTGACTTACATGTATTGAGGAATAAACTTAAAAAGTAGGTTGGGATCAAGGGAAGAGGGTATTTTCATTGAAAAGGACCTTGAATTTTTTATTAGGATGTAGTGGGATGAGGTTGATATCTTCAGAAGCCTCATCTGGAAAGAAGGGAGAGTGGCCAGATGTACCAAGACCAGGCAGAGGGCTGCCTGGTGAGAAGAAATAAAAGCCTGAACTGTATGACCACAGTGGGGTAAGAAAGAATGGTATATGAGGGAAATGGAAAATCACTACTGAAGGGCTGGTGGGTGGGGGTATCTGGGTGATGGGCATGAAGGCAGGTACGTGATGTGATGAGCATTGGGTGTTACACGCAACTAATGAATCACTGATCATTCCATCAAAAAGAATGATGTGCTACATGTTGGCTAATTGAATTCACATTAAAAAAAAGAAAGAAAATCACTACTGTCATCATTGCATGATGGCTGCCCCCATAAATACCACAAAAAACATGACATTGCAAGGGAGTAGCATAGATTTGGTAGGACGGGGAAGGGAAGTAGTGAAGAAAGATTCTGAGCTTTCGAGATTCAGTGACTGGGAAAATGACATCAACAGCAGGTGAGATGGTGCTCTTGTGGGGAGCGAGGGAAGCAGGCTGCAATGTTGGATACGTTGAGTTTGAGGTCAAAGCTGGAGATGCATGTGAGAAGGTTTGGATTTCACGGCCTGCAACCCTTTGCTTTGACTGTTAGGTCCTTGTAATATTGAGAGTTGTGATACTGTTGTCTCTCTCTTGCACGCACCATACTGTCATACTTCCATGCCTTTTCTCTTGTGCTACCTCTGACAAAATGTCTTCCCACCTTTATTTTTATTATTTTTAAAGTCAGGTTTAGTGATGTATGATCTACATAAAATAAAATTCATCCTTTCTAAGAGGTATGGTTTGAGTATCTACAAAAATATACAGCCACGTAATCATCACTACATTCATGGTAAAGAAATTTTTGTGTGTGTCTTGGAGCCAATCCCCTCACTCCATCCCCCAAACGCTAATCTGATGTCTGTGGCTATAGTTTTGCCTTTTCCAGAATGTCGTGTAAATGGAATCATACATGCTTTGTATAGCCTTTCATGTCTGGCTTCTTTCCTTAGCATGATTTTGAGTTTCATTCACGTGTTGCATGTATCAGTTGTTCATGTCTTCTTATTGCTTAATAACATTTCTATGTATGGGTGTGCCATACTTTATACATTTATTACTTGAAGAACAATTGAATTATTTTCAGTTTCTGGCTATTACACTTAAAGCTACTATAAATTTTCACATACAGTTCTTTGTATGGACATATGTTTTAATTTCTATTAAATAAATACCTAGGAGAGAAATTGCTGGATCATAATATAAATATATATTATATATTTAAGTTCATAAGAAACTGCTAAACTGGGGTGCCTGGGTGGCTTAGTTGTTAAGCGTCTGTCTTGGGCTCAGGTCATGATCCCAGGGTCCTGGGATCAAGCCCCACATCGGGCTCCCTGCTCAGCGGGAAGCCTGTTTCTCCCTCTCCCACTCCTCCTGGTTGTGTTCCCTCCCCACTGTGTCTCTCTCTATCAAATAAATATATAAAATATTAAAAAACAAAAAGAGAAACTGCTAAACTCTTTACTAAAGTAATGGTACCATTTGCGTTCCCACTAACAATGTATGAGAGTTCCAATCACTCTGTATCCTCACGGGCAGTGACTGTTTTAGGTGTCTTCTCTTTCTCTCTCTCTTTTTCCGTCTCTCTCAGGAAATCTCACTACAATTTGTCAGCAGCCCCAAAGAGACCTCTACGTGGTAACCTCCCTGTCCCTGCCCATCAGCCATTGAGGATTGCAGCAATCACGGAATGAGTTTATGAGTGGATTCTTCACCCTGACTGAGCCTTGAGATGACAGCAGCCCCACCTGATAGCTTGGCTGCAACCTCAAGAAAGACCCTATTCAAAACCATCCACTTAAGAGGATCCCAGAATTCTGACCCTGAGAAGCTACATGAGATAATATATGTTTTAAGCTGCCAATTTGGGGTAATTGATTACACAGCAATAGATAGTTAGTACACTGAACTAAGACACTGGCATGAAACTCAACAACGATGCCAGGTTGAATGGAATAGAGATTTCATGGGAAATGATGCGAGAAGACTAGTTTTGTGTGGATTGTGCTTAAGGTCAGAGCTTCCAACCCTAGTTCTGGGACCACATCTAGAATATCTTTATCTCAAAGGAGAAAAATAATTTTCAAAATTAAATTAATTTTATTTATTTAAAAATTTATTTATTTGAGAGAGAGAGAGAAAGTGAGAGAGAGCATGAGTTGGAGGGGGGATGAGGGAGAGAGAAAGAAGCAAACTCCTTGCTGAGCAGGGAGCCCCTCACGGGGCTCAATCTCAGGACCCTGAGATTATAACCTGAACTGAATGCAGATGCTTAACAGACTGAGCCTCCCAGGTGCCCCCAAACAAATTTATTTAAAAAAAAGTACAGTATTGGGGGGGGTATGGAGACGGGGCCACATACTCAAATAAAGATTGTATTGTCTCAATTCTCTGAATTCTAGGTGTCAGTCTCCACATTGTTTTTTTCCATCTCTTTTTTTTTTTTTTTTTTTTTGGTTTTTTCCATCTCTTTATCAACAGTTCTAATGCTGTATTTTATGGCATTCTATTCTCTTAACAATTTTCAGGTATATATAATTCTTTACATCCCATTCCTCCTCCTCCTTCTCCTTCTCTTTCTTCTTTTTTTTCCTTGGAATCCTGCTTTAGTGCTTCAGAGAGCGACCCAAGTTAAAACCTCTCCCATGGAATCTGATCAGGTGCAGAGAAGGATGAAGTAGGGGATGTCTTTACCTCTATTTCCAACTGGGTCCCTGATTCCCAGAGAGTACAGTTATCCTGAAGATGTGAGTATGGGAACTGTATGGGTGTGGAGAAGGGCTGGTGGGTCTTGGCTGATTCATGGTGTTTCGAAAAGGCTGGCAAAATATGGAGGCACCTATGTGGGAGGCAGAGGCCCCCTAGTGAACGATGGGAACTCACATCAGCCAGCCCAAATGAGTGTTTGACAGCAATTAGAGGCTGAGATTAGACAGAATCCCTCCACCCTCCAATTCAGTTTGAGCTCCAGGGTGGTTGGGTATGTGGGGAGGGAGGATATCAGGCTAATGTTTGTGACAGGGTTTTTTTTTTTTTTCCTTAAATGTATTTTCTTTTGGATAGCAGCCTAGATTTTAGGCCAGGACAACCAGCACTGATGACTCTTCCTTCTTATAGGAACAGCGGAATTTCTGTTACACACACCAAAAACATTGTCCAAAGGAAAGCTCCTTTCACTTAATAAAAGTGGCTCTGACTCCCTCCCACAAGGTTCTTCACTGTCTCTAAAGCTGCACAGGGCCTTTTATGCAGCCACTGAAGGAATGTAGACAGGTTTCTAAATGTAGCACCCTTACCTCTCATGGCAAAATAGCCAAGACCTTCAGGACAGAGACGCCTTTGGCAAACCCACCTGACATCGAATTTCCCAAGATTTCCCCCGCAAAAGAGGGGTAAGAAGTTCTGTTGGGCTTCATTTTTCCCTCCCATGCTGCACTATAGATAGGACTGAACTTCTCTATCAGCCCCGTTGCTGCTTTTTTGATTCTGCACAAAACCCATTTGTCTCGTGAAGCTTCCCATTGAGAGCCCATCCTGTTAAGCTTTCTGCAGTGGAAGGGGGAGGAGAGCCGCACAAAGCAAAAGAAACGGGAAGATGTTCAACAAATTCCTTTTCACCTGTGAGATTTTCCTCCCCTTTCTCCACAGTCTTATTTGCCTCGTCTATGGACGGTTCAGACTCGAGGAAGAATCTGCATAATTGTCCCCGCAGTTTCTCTATCTCTCGGAGGGTTCAAGTGACAGAGGTTGTTAGCCCGAGAAACAGGATGTTTGCATTATTGATTAGGCTACGCTGCTTTGACTGAATTAGTGGAGAATATCCTCGGCTGCTTTGCATGTGTCACGTCTGCCTGCTTCTTGTCCATCCATTCTGGGGAGATTCTGTGGCGGCCACCTGTGTTAGACATCACGTCTCACCTTGTCCTTTCAGCCTGTCAGTCATCTTACCTGCTGCGCTGATTAAAAACCTTATCTCCACCAAGAAACTGCTGCTGTTTTGTGGCCGTGACCATGGGGTAGTTGTTTGGTGCCGTGGGCTGTCGTTCTGGTAGATTCCCGCTGCTGCGTGTCTCTGCTGTTTGTACAGAGTGGAGACCCACACGGCTGAAATCAATGACTTTACCATTTTGAATTTAGTTGTGTGATGGGGGCAGCTGAAGATGAAAACAAACCGTTTTGTTCCTTACCTACGTTTCTGACTTATGGAACAAGGCTGTACACTCATGGGTTTCAAGCTTTGGTACCCAAAATGCAAATTTCTCAGCTCAACTGACAGATTTGAATGTAGTAGGTCTCAGATGGGACCCGGGAATCTGGATCTTAAACAGCCTGAAAATTCTGGTTATCGATGAAAAATGGGAGCTAGTGCAAGAAATGTAGCCTCATAGCATCAAAGAGTTGAGTGGAGGTTAAGAGATCAGGATTCTGTCTTAATAGCTTCATGACAAATCAAAGAGAATGTTGAGGGAAAAATCCCAACACTTCAGTTTATAGCAAGGAGATTGTTAGCTACTGAAGGAGATTATTTACATCTAATTTCTCTTTGGTTGTAAATGTACTCTGGTTGGTACACTTTGTGGATAATCACTAATATTACTAATCTTACTACTCAATTATCTTAACAAATTTAGGACATCTATTATCATTTATGGACCAATTTTTATTGCTATGAGTCACAATAGAGAACCCAAAACTAGACCCCAAATATTTGTAAATTTAGTGGCATTTCAAATTACTCCAGAAGAAAAAAAGGATTGATTATTACCTACATGATATTATAGCAACTGTTTTGCCATTTTTTTAAAAGATTTTTAATTTATTTATTATACAGAGATCACAAGTAGGCAGAGAGGCAGGCAGAGAGAGAGAGAGAGAGAAGGAAGCAGGCTCTCTGCTGAGCAGAGAACCCGATGCGGGGCTCAATCCCAGGACCCTGGGATCATGACCTGAGCTGAAGGCAGAGGCTTTAACCCACTGAGCCACCCAGGCACCCCTGTTTTGCCATTTAGATTGAAAAAGAAACTGGATTTCTACTTCACTCTTTACTCCCAAAGAAGTTATAGGTGGATTAAAGATCTGAACTGAAAATAAATAAAGCAGTAAACATGCTAGAGTAAAAAATGAAGACTTCTCTAAAAAAAAAAAAAAAAAAAGAAGACTTCTCTTTAGTATCTTGGCATTACGTAAAACCAACACGTCTAAAAGTTAAAGATAGGCATCTTTGTTTACATAAACTGTTGTGTGATAAAAATATCATAAAAGAGTCAAAACTCAAGCTTAAAATCAAAGATGAAATTAACAACTTGGGAAAGATTTTTGAACAATAAGATTTTTGAAAATAAAGATTTTTGAAAAATAACCCATAAACTATAATTTATGAAATGACGTTTAACCCTGCTCAAAATTACATAAATGCAAATGAAAATAAGATGATTTTTCATCTGTTTCATACAAACTAACATATTTTATAGCATTGGCTTTGAGGAACAGTGAAGAGCACTTGAGCAATCTCTATACAAGTTTAAAATACTCATATTCTTTGATCCAACTGCACTTCTAAAAATGTATTGAAGAACTATAAGTGTACGTGCAACCAGGACAAGGATGATAATTATAGCATTGTTTGTAAAGGTAAAAAACTGGAAATGATGCAAATGATCATTAACAGAGGACTGGTTAAATAATTAATGGTCCATAAATACTTTGTGCTGTTTAAAAAGTATGGTTAGATCTACCTATCTGCACATGGGGGAAAAAAAAACACCAAAATACATTATAAGGTTTAAAAAGAAGAAAGGGGCACCTGGCTAGTTCTGTCGGAAGAGCATGTGACTCATGATCCTTGGGATTATGAGTTTGAGCCCCACGTTGGGTGTAGAAATTACTTAAATAAGTAAGTAGGTAAATAAACTTTAAAAAATAAAAAGAAGTCATACTAAACAATGCGTATATTTCTATATAGTTGAAGGGATTCAGTATAGGATCCGTTGTAGAATGTGCCATTTTGGCATGGGGATTATTTTGAGCTGAAGGCACTTGAGACCCTGTGGGCCCAAGAGAAACTTTGTCCGTCCCTTAACCACATAGAAGAATCTAAATTGGGGGTCTTTCCCAGAATAAGGGTTATTTACAGAGATAAATTTTATCTGAGTGACCCATCTTCATGGTAGGGCAAACATCTAATTACCAAATATCTGCTCTTCTTATCACCCTGTAAAGTGCATTCCTCTCCTTTCAAATCCCAGACCCCTCTCTCTGAAGTCCCACACCCCTGTCACCCAGACCCCTATAAGCTCCTTCTCCTTAGTTCAGCATATATATTTCATTTTGCTTGTCTTCGATGTTTATTTTCAAGCCAATTCCTACAGAAATGGCACTGAGCAGAGTAGATGGAGAGTGGACGCTTGGAAGGATCATAATCTCTGGAATCCATGTCTGTGTGGATTCCCTGTGTATACACCTATTAAATTTGATTTTCTCCTGTTAATCTGTCTCATGACAATTTGGTTCTTAGTCCAGCCAAAAGAACCTTTGAAGGGACAGGAATTCTTGCTCCCTGACACAGTAATACCTCAGAAAATGTATCTATATATGTAGAAAATGTCAGAAAACATTAAGAAACTATTAAAAATGGGGTGCCTTCGTTGGGTCACTGCCTTCAGCTTGGGTCATGATCCTGGAGTCCCGGGATTGAGTCCCACAGCAGGCTCCCTGCTCAGCTGGGAGTATGCTTCTGCCTCTGACCCTCCCCCATCTCATGCTCTCTCTCTCAAAAAAAGAAATTGTTAAAAATTGATTAACTTTGGGAATGGAAGTGAAGATTTTGGGGTAGAAGTAAGACTAATTTTTCATTATACATACTCTTAGATTGCTTGAAAATTTAAAATCGTGTCATGTATTATTAAAATTACTGAAGAATAAACTACTCGAGAAAGCAGGCATTTAACATGCCTCAGCTGTTTTCATTATAGTATAATGTTTGTGATAATTATACTTTGTTAGTAGAAAGATCGAATTATGTTTAATAAAACAAATCAATTAGACATATGAAACATTTACAAAGGTGGTTATTTAAAAAAATATCCAATGTGTAGATGACAAAACTTCATTAGGAAAAATTCATGCATTTAGCCTAGCATGTATGAAATTCACTGTGTCATACTGCTAGGCAAAGATGTGCCTGACACACTCTCTGTAGTGTGATGTGCTTTCAGGACCTTGCCTAGTAAGAGTGACTGGTGGGCCTGTCATCTCATGTTCTTCAGCCAGTCTACTTTCTTGGAAATGGGCACTCCACAAATTTTAGCATCTGGAGAGTAACTATAAATGAATGAGGTGTGGTTTCGATCTCTTACCCACCAGCCCTACCTGTTATCCAAGAGGAGAATGGCCTGATATGGGATAGAACTGTTAGTACAGGAAAACAACTACATAAAAAAATGAGACTTGAAAACATATTTTCAGTACTGGTACTTTAACTGGTTGTAATTGAAAATCGTTATTTCTCCTCCAGTAACTAAAAATTCATTTCTGCAGTTATAATTAAAAGTAATATATGCTCCAAAAAAGTAATATATACTCATTTTTGGAAGTATGGAGAACTATAATTTATACTATATTAACAGAAAGAAATGCCTCTAAATTATGAGTACAAATTCAGTTTCCTCCAACTTCTGTGTTCTATTTATCATGTAAAAGATAATTTGGATGGGGAAGGAAAGTTATGTGTAACTTTTTTATATATACATAGGATAAATGCAGAAACATATAAAAACTAAAAATATCACTCTTTTCTTTTGTTTCAAATTTTTATTTAAATTCTCATTAGTGTAGTATTGGTTTCAGGTGTAGAATGCAGTGATTCAACGTCACTTCTAAATAGGGAAATTGGGGGCGCCTGGGTGGCTCAGTGGGTTAAAGCCTCTGCCTTCGGCTCAGGTCATGATCCCAGGGTCCTGGGATCGAGCCCCGCATCGGGCTCTCTGCTCAGTGGGGAGCCTGCTTCCTCCTCTCTCTCTCTCTCTGCTTGCCTCTCTGCATACTTGTGATCTTGGTCTGTCAAATAAATAAATAAAATCTTAAAAAAAAAATAAATAGGGAAATTGGGAGTCTGTGGAGCAGGAGAGGTCACATGCTGAAGGGACTGTTTTGACAACTCTGTTGTCTAATTTATTTATTTTGCCATATCATGTTTAAGAAAGAATACGAAAACACTATAAACTTTAAAAATACTCTAAGAACTTTCATGAGTCCCTAATATTCCTCATTTTTATACAGAGACGTGAAATAAAGATGAAACCCACTACTGAATCATAAACCAAATGAAAATAACTTAATAAGAGAACACAAGAAGCATCTTATCTACTTAATCACACAGATAAAAAAGAAAAAAGGATCAAAAGAAGGCACAGAGGGAAGGAACAGAATAGAACAAAATGCCGGAATGGAGGGAAAGGAAGCTATCCATAAGACTAGAGAGATTTCCTTCCCCTGAAGCTATAAAGTCTCAAGATTTCCACAGTAAGTCTGCTACTTTGAAAATGTACTGCTAATCCTTCGAGATGTAAATGATAGAAATTCATGAATAATGGTGACAACAATTGTCACCAGAAAAAGGTGAATGGTTAGAGCGGATCCTAAGAAAAACCACTGGAAGGAGATAATGGAAATCTGAAAAGGTGTAAGAACTGAAACAAATCAACTTACCACAGATAATAAATCGCAGAACAATGTTGCTTTCTTTGGTCTATGTCTTTATGTGAAACCAGAGTTGCTTTTTTGTATCCCACAGACCTTCTAAGCCCTCGCCTGGGGAGGTCCTTGGTAGTTTATTTTTAAGCCAATTCCTACAGAAATGGCACTGAGCACAGTAGATGGAGAGTGGACGCTTGGAAGGATCATAATCTCTGGATAAAAGCCAGAGTTGAATCCTGAGGAGCTGGGTAGTTTTAGAGAGACATGGTTTGGGAACCTTGGAGTTAAATGTCCCCAGCTGGCAAGTTGTAACATGTATTTTTTGTTTAGGCGGAAACTGAGCCTTACAGATGTGAAATTTTTAAAAAAGGGAAAAAGTCATGGTTGAGAACTAACCAGTCTTTCTTAGAACTATCTCATGCTTTCTCTATGCATCCTTATCAAATCCAAATACATAGTAATGGATTAGAAAAATCTAAATAGGTACGTGTTTTATTTTTCTGTTTCCTACTAGAATAACGTAAGCCTGGTAATGTTCTGTATCTACTATCTGACATTTACAGTTCCTCTCCTGTTTTAAGTAAACATCAGGTACTTAGCTAATTAAATATAATATTAATAGAGTCTTGTTTATAGGAAAGTGTCCACTTTCAGGATGTTGTGTGTAAGTCTTGATAAAATTACATAGATAATGAGTGTACTCTCTTTTCATAGGCTGACCTTGAAGTCACCACCGCCTGAAAAGGGCTCAAAACAAAAAATGATCTAAGGGTTGAAACAAGATAAGATCAAATTGATGTCATGGTAATTACATGAAGGACCATTCAATCACTGGGTGGAATTTACTGTTGATCCCTGGGCTTAGATGCAGGTGGGCAACATGCAGTTTTTATTACTCTGCTAGTATAAAAGACAAGTGAGAACTTTATTAACTGTAGTTACTGAGAAATCACAAGGCAAAGCTAAAATCCCTCTTCAGATCCACAATCAACTGCCCTGAACACATCCTGCAAAAAGTCCTGAGGAAGGTAATATAAATGAAACAATTTCTGGGATTTTAATTGAGTAAGGAGTATAATATTCTATAATATAGGTCAGCTATGCATAAGCCTTCGTGAGGAGAGAGACAGACATTTACACGTTCTCTTTTCGGCACTCATGATTGAATTGGGAGGAAGTCTGCAAAACTGTGGTCTGTGATCACAGGCTAAGATGTTATCTAACAGAAACCAGAAACCAAATGTCTCCTGCTGAGATCTGCAAGTGCCTGTCAGTATCTAAAAAATTTTCTTCAAGAAATATTGGGTGTCATTTGAAAGACATTAGTTTGAGTGGTTTACATGGGTCAGGTAGAAGGAGAGTAGATATTATATAAGTTGCGGATACTGTTTTACCATCAGTTTTTATTTATTTGTTTATTTATTTATTTAAAGATTTTTGTTTGTTTTAGAGAGAGGGAGAGAGAAAGCATGAGCGAGCATGTTATTTGGGGCAGGGGCAGAGGGAGAAGGGGAGGAGGAATCTCCAGCAGACTCCCCGCTGAGTGGGGAGCCAGACTCTGCTGGGTCCAAGGACCCTGAGATTATGATCTGAGCCAAAATGGAGAGTCGGACGCTTAACAGCCTGAGCCACCCAGGGGCCCCTAATCAGTTTTTAAATGATGCATAACTATATCTTCAATCTGGCCAGTGATAAAGCCGCTCACTTGTTTAGCTGAATGAATGATCATAGCTTCTGGTATCTTCTGAATAGATGTTTTCCTGTAGACGTGAATAGAGTCAAGCTGAAAATTTTTGGACAACATTGTTTGCATTTTCTTCATAAAATGTTACAAAAATAAGAGTCAGAGCTATTTCTCCAGTTACTACTGATGACTTTGTAATTCTGAATCTCCTGACCAAGTCTAGTTGGTTGTGTTCCAATGAGAGTTTCTGGAAACTTTTGTTAACCTTATATTTACATGAGCACTAGTTGAAACGGCAGCTTATTGGGAAAGTGAGGCTAGAAAATAAAAGTGCTCTCTTGTCCCTCTTTATTAGTATCAAGAAATAGGATTTGGGTGCATGGAAGAATTATGGGTCTCTTGGGGAATGCAGAAGCTCCATTTAAACGTCATAGGAGCTTTTATTTCCTAAGCACTTACAATCCTTTCCCCACCCCAAAATAATATTTTTTTTTATATTAGATCAGGGGACTCTTTTTAATTTTCCGAAGATATCTTTTTCTAATTTATTTTTATTTATCTTTTAAAAGATTTTATTTATTTATTTGACAGGGAGAGAGAGATCACAAGTAAGCAGACAGAGAAGGGGGAAGCAATGCAGAGAGCCTGATGTGGTGCTTGATCCCAGGACACTGAGACCATGACCTGAGCTGAAGGCAGAGGCTTAACCCACTGAGCCATCCAGGCACCCCTGAAGATACCTTTTAAATAATTACTTGACCCAACGCCAGATCAACTATTTAAAATATTGGTCATCCAAATTGTATTGTAATACTTTGCTATAGTTTGAATTATTTAAAAAAAGATAAGAACAGTTACCATTTATGAATAGCTCATGTGCTTTCATTTCAATTTTAACTTTGGTTTTGGTTTAAGTTTCCTTTCTCTCTCTCTCTTTTCAGTAATAGAGTTTTTGAAATTTTGAGTCATATTTCTTACCATTTCCTGCTGAAAAGGGTAGCATGTGAACAATGCTAGAAAAGCAATTGATTATGTTCCAGAACAGAGTCTCGGTTTCATTGTACATTTCTTATAAATGTGGGACTCAAATTTACATGAAAACTCAAAGTAAAGCTGTGAAATAGAAAGAGTAAAATTAGAAAGTAATGTACATCTTGTCTAAAAAGAGATCATGATAATCTGCTTTCACAAAGAGAAAATGTATAGGAATCAATTAATATTTCCATTGAGAACAGTACAAACCAAAGCACCAAATTCCCCCCCCCCCTTTTTTTTACAGATGTGAATCCTGGAGTAGTTTGTTATCAATTTATGATCTTTGCAAATTCTGGTCTTGGTGTGTAACATTTCAGCATTACATATTGTAATGTTGTACAAAGTAATCTGGTAATTTCTTGGTTCATCAGACTCAGAGATAACATTATAAAAATGCTCTAGCATCCTTAATACAATAGAGGGTTTAAACAGGGTTTAGGGTTCACAGAGGGTTTAAAAGGGGCTGAGGCTGAACTAGTGTGGAATCAGGGGCAATATTGGGAAACAAATTAGAGAAGACAATTGTAACAGCATGATCTATAGGTAAATCAATGTCCTAAAGGAGGTAATGGATTAACTAAGTAGGGCTATAGAAGTGGTATAGGTGGAAGAAATATGATCTTAGGAACAGATCACTTTCCACGTGACCTTGGCTGATCCCTTTAATTTTCTGAAGCATAGTTTTCTAGTCTAAGAATTCTGTGCCACCACAAGGCTTTCCTCATAGAGATGTAAAAAGATTCAAACAAAGGACTGTTAACGTGAAAGCCAATGTTTCCTCCTTTCTCCCACAGTCAGACACCAGTCCTCACAACTTGATCAGGTATAAAATGCCTCTCTATCCAGATGGAATGGCTTTCTTGAGGCTGTTCTGAAGAAGGTGAAGTCAGATAAATATGTAAAATCAAAAATTACATGGGCAAGTTATATTTAAGCTGGCATAACATAATGTTGCTCTAGACAAAAAAATGTTGGCATCTTATTTAGGGATACACCATCCGAAAAAATCATCTAAGAACGCCATTGTAAAATATAAAGATTTGAAGGCTGTATAGCGAAGTGTGGTTCAGAGCTTGGAGTTTGGAATTGTAAAGAGATATTCGAAAATCTAGGCTCCACTAGCAACAAATTTTGTGACTTTGTCTGGGTTACTTTGCCTCAAGAATTTCTTTAGCCAAAATAAAAGTAATACTTGACAAGATTGTCATCAGCATTGAATATGTTGATGTGTTCAAGGTGCCCAAAAGAATATCTAGCGCACACAAGTGCTCCATTAAATGTAGGAGGTTTTTTTTTTTTTTTAAGATTTTATTTATTTATTTGACAGAGAGATCACAAGCAGGCAGAGAGGCAGGCAGAGAGAGAGGAGGAAGCAGGCTCCGCTAGAGAGCAGAGAGCCCGATGCGGGGCTCGATCCCAGGACTCCGAGATCATGACCTGAGCTGAAGGCAGCGGCTTAACCCACTGAGCCACCCAGGAGCCCCTGTAGGAGTTATTTTTAAAGCAGAGTTCTTATTATTACTGAAGCCAGTATTGCAGATACTGTGTATAATGCTCACTCCAATTTTTTTTTCACACGTTGCTACATTTCCCAAATAGAGTAAACTGAATACGTGTTATAGAAATAACCTCCCACAGAGGAAAAGTAAGAGGACAGTAGAAAGAGGAGAAAGCAGAAAGACAAGATTGGGGTCCTATATTTCAGACCCTGGAGGAAAAATTTTTGTTATAAGAGAGAGCAATAGATATTTGTTCCAGTGATCTATTGCCGTGAATCCAATTACCCCAAAACTTAGTAGGTAAAACAAGCTACTGTTCTGTCAGTTCTGTAGGTGACCCTGGGCTCACCTGGGCTGTTTTTCACTTGGGTTTCTCAGGTGTTTATGGTCAGGTTGTGGCTGGGGTTGGAGTCATCTGGAGGCTCAACTGGACGGGTCATCTAGGATGACTTCTTCATTTCTTACTGCTTGGCCTTCTTTTCTCTCTCCGTGTAGGTTAGCTTCTTCTTGCAGGGTGATCTCAGAGTAGTAGCACTTTCTATCTGGTAACTGTCTTTTTCTTTTTTTTTAATTTAAGATTTTTATTTATTTATTTGACAGAGAGAGAGAGAGAGGGAACTCAAGCAGAGGGAGTGGTAGGAGAAGCAGGCTTCCCGCTGAGCAGGGAGCCTGATGTGGGGCTCAATCTCAGGACCCTGGGATCATGACCTAAGCCCAAGGCAGCCGCTTAATGACTGAGCCACCCAGGTGCCCCTGGCAACTGTCTTCTAAGAGACAGGAAGCAGGAACTGCCAAGTTAGGGCCTGGATACACCTAACAACCGGCCCAATATTGTTCCTGCCATATTCTGTTGGTTTCAGTAGTCAAATGGGGTACAGAAATAGACACACTGTGGGTTTTCTTCCTCTTCTTCTTCTTTTTTTTTCTTTTAAGGTTTATTTATTTGCAAGAGAGAGAGCATGAATGGGGAGCAGCAGGCAGGGGGAAAGGGAGAAACAGGTTCCCCACTGAGCAGGGAGCCCAATGTGGGGCTCAATCCCAGGACCGTGAGATTGTGACTTAAGCTCAAGGCAGATGCTCAACCGACTGAGCCACCCAGATGCCCCTAGACACACTGTGTTTTGTTGTGGAAATGGCAAGGTCATGCTACAGAAGGAATGGGCTGAGATATATTTTTGTTGCCACCTTTGGGAAGTAAAACCTGCCACAGAAATGAAAACTTAGGGGCAATGAACAACAAAGGAGCTTCTCTTTGAAGCCCTTCTGGTGTTTTTATTACAGAAAAACAAATCCTTATAAAGTAAGATACCAGGGAAGAGAAATCAATAACCCTGCCCATCTATTCTATTATTGAAAAACTTCAAGGCAAATGAAATATGTTTTTATGCTTTAATGCTTTTAAATGGGAATGATGTGTGGTGTGTCAAAAGATTGCCTCAAAATAGCTCAGAGAAACATAACAAAATACAATGCACAAATTTAAAAAGTTACAAGAAACATTCTTATATTGCTATAATAATGCTCCATATGAAACTTTTCTAGCCTTTGGATATTTTACTTTTCTGAGTGACAAACTGATCCTATCCAGTGTTTTATTCCTGCCAGCATTTATTATTCCAATAATGTTAATTTTAAAAATTGGGTATTTTTAAACAGCAAACACTTGAAATTCTCATTTAGAACAATATTTTGTGGTGCATAGAGTCCGTTTTATCAAAATTTCTTATTGATTTAGTATGCAAACAATTTAAAAAATGCTGATATGCCAGGAAAACCAGAGGGTAATGGAAAAACCAAGATTTTAATTACATAATTAACATTGTAACATGCCTTTAAATAAAAATTAAAGTAGAAAGTGTGCATCTTATTATAAGCCCCTTAAATTTATTCAATTAAGAAAAGAAACTTCTTGGGGCACCTGGGTGGCTCAGTGGGTTAAAACCTCTGCCCTCCACGTGGGTCCGTGATCTCAGGGTCCTGGGATTGAGCCCCCTTATTGGGCTCTCTGCTCAGCAGGGAGCCTGCTTCCTCTTCTCTCTCGCCTGTCTCTCTGCCTACTTGTGATCTTTGTCTGTCAAATAAATAAACAAAATCTTTAAAAAAGAAAAGAAAAGAAAAGAAACTTCTTAAAATATGATGGTTAAAAGAATGGTCATAGGGATTAAAGTTATTTTCATAAATCCATAAGCCCTTGAATTTTCTTCTAATTACTGCTTGCTTTTTTCCTTTATTTTTAAAATAAATATTTAAGATAAATATCTCAAGGTCATCTTTTGTTCGGTGCTTCCTTATGGAAACCTCTGTTCTGTAAGACAGAAATTGTACAAGTTGTGCTATATATTTCTCTTGTCCATGGAACACCTTTTTTCCATTTCCTTTCTCCCCATTTCATCTGGAAAACAAGTTGGATCCCTTTGAATGTTTTGTGAAGACACAAAGCACTGTTGTTGTTTTTTTGTTGTTGTTGTCGTTTTTTGTAAAGCACTCTTTGGCATTTATTGGACCTCCTCCCTCCACATGGCTTTGAGTTAGAGGATGCAGCACCACAACCACCCAGTTTTTCTCCTGAGCTCTTCTACTGAAGAATTTGACCTTCACCATGACAGGTTGTTCTGGCAGCTTTCCTTTCCCCAAAACTTTGCAGTAGCCGGATCACACCACATCAATGATAAGAGCAGCTCCAGTCCTGTTTCTGGCCACATTTCTTCCAGTTGGCTGATGGAGTTGGTCCCATACTTTATCAAGGTTGACAGCTGGACAGAAGCTCTGGTTCCATGTGATAGTGGGCTGTAGTTCCAAAGAAGGTCACTGCAATACTGGCTTTGGTAATAATAAGAACTCTGCTTTATTTTATTTTTTTTTTAAGATTTTATTTATTTATTTGACAGACAGAGATCACAAGTAGGCAGAGAAGCAGGCAGAGAGAGAGGAGGAAGCAGGCTCCCAGCTGAGCAGAGAGCCCGATGTGGGGCTCGATCCCAGGACCTTGAGATCATGACCTGAGCCGAAGGCAGAGGCTTTAACCCACTGAGCCACCCAGGCGCCCCAAGAACTTTGCTTTAAAAATAACTTTTCCAAAGTAACCTGGGTATGATTTGTTGAAGTTGATCCTGGGCCGATGACTCATGTCACCAGGATGACCCTGGGCCCTGGGTGCTTCCGGTGCTTGCCCAAGCAGCCATGGCCGTGGCTTACGTTCCCCGGAAGTTTCCGAGTCTTTCTCAGCCTGGATGGCATGTCAGCAGCCCCAGCGAAAGAGGCACAAAACGCTGTTATGTGACTTATAGACAGAAATCCCATCCCTGATACTGCCCCTGATCTGTGTGACTTCACTTGGCCTTATTTTCCTCTGGATCCTGGGATGCTTTGAAGCCCACTGTTTGCCACCTATAGCTGCTTCATAAGTTATGGGGACTACTGAATCCACAAAGCCCCTGAACAAATATCAAAACACTAAAATATGTATTTACTGCTATAGAGATTCTCTTCCGGTTAAGTAGATGCTCCTTATTCTTATTTGCTTGTCATCTCTCCTTTTTCATGTCCTCCATCCAGCAAATGCCTCAGTGTTAACAAATGCTTTCTTTACAGCATTCTTCACCTCTCATAGTTACTTGCCTTTGTATCTGGGCCAGAGAGCAGGAAGCTTATTCAAGTCTGTGTCTCCAGTGCATGGCATGGTGCCTGACATGTAGCAGGTGCTTATTCAAAGACTTTAAGTCTTTCAGAGGTTCAACTTGGACCTTAAATTTTGCACTTAATGACATTGAACTTCCCTCAAATTATCCCAAACTCATCTTTTTATTTATTTATTTTTAGCCTATTTTAAATTATTTTTTAAAAATTTTATTTACTTATTTGAGAGAGATAGCACAAGAGAAAGAGAGAGAGCATGAGTGAGGGGGGAGTTGAGGGAGAGGGAGAAGAAGACTCCCACAAAGCAGGGAGCCCCATGGGAGGCTCAATCCCAGGACCCTGGGATCATGACCTGAGCCAAAGCTTAGCTGACTTAACTGACTGGGCCACCCAGGACCCCCTCCCCCAAACTCATCTTTTTATAAGATAGAGAAAATAGTAATTATCTATATCCAAGAGTGGATGAAATGACCAGGGACAGATTGAGGGAGCATTAACCAGTCTCTCCTTGTCCCCCCCAATTGCTCAACCATCCACATCATTATCTTTGGAAAAACTGTCAGCGAATATGTTAATGGGTCTGAAGGTCTCTGTGTGCCTGGAAGCAATGTTGGAATGTCTAGAACCTAGAGGATCATTGAGGCTGGGGGCTGAAACATGGGATCATGCAAGACACTCATTCTGGACCTTAGGTGCCGAGCACATTATAAGAACAAGGTAGAAACCCATTTGCTGCCCCTAGAGCGTGAGAGCAAAGAAAAGTAGTTGCCAGGGTCACTCCAAGCTGAGTTTCCTTACTACTGGCCCCAGGCTCTTTAAATTCGTCCACCTAGTAACAGAGGCATTCACTCAGCAGCAGGCAGAGGGGGTGCTGACTCCGTGGACGTTGTGGGATGATGGATGGCAAACATTCTACTTTCCCTTGTGACACTCCTCCTTCAAATCTTTCCTCAGGTTGAGCTATGGCTATCTTCTCTCACCAGGCAAGACACAAAACTAACAGGCCGAGCCTCTGTTTGGTAAATGATTATTGAATACCTTTCTCATGCCAGGCAATGTGCCAAGGATTAAAGGCTCTACCTTAAAGTTTCCCTTTCATTCGTTACTATTCACTGAAGGCAGCTGGACTTTTCCTCTCCTTGGTAGTTAGCTGGGTTCGATGGGGCTAATGAGGTGAAGCCTTGAGTTAACTAACCCTCTAGAAGTCAGTTACATTTCTACTGTTTTGTTCAAAAAGAATTGTGCCTCTGGTCCTAGCCAGTCATCTCAAAAGTGTGCTATGAGTCAGATGGGCTTCTTGGTGTGGAGAGTGTGGATGAGTCACCCCTCCCATCACCACCTTTAGAAAAACCGAAAACCTTATTCTTTGGCGGTGGGGGGTGGGGAGGAATAGCAGCATCTTTGCAAGTGAAGGGCGGGATGTCACATTGTACCAAGCACTTGTAATCTTCTTGGAGCAATCTTTGATATATATGTACATCTCCATATATGTGTGTATACATGTGTGTACAGATATGTGTGTACAGGCCGGAATTGTCAATAGACAGGTGCCTAACTTTATAAGGATTTTTTTCTGCCATAAAAACAGAGCAGAGGGGCACCTGAGTGGTTCAGTTGGTTGGGTGAACGCCTTCAGCTCAGGTCATGATCCTGGAGTCCTGAGTCCCATATCTGGGTCCCTGCTCGGCGGGGAGTCTGCTTCTCCCACTGACCCTCCCCCCCTCATGCTCTCTTTCTCTCAAATAAATAAATAAAATGTTAAAAACAAACAAACAAAAACAAACCACAGAGCAGAGGAGATGCAAAGAGAAGCACCCTGGTTATTCATTGCCCCTAAGTTTTCATGTGATAGTGGGTTGTATTTCCAAAGAAGGTCACAGAAGTATCTTAGACTAAATTCCCTCTGTAGTATGACAGTATGTGTGCCACTTCCATGTCCAAAAGTGGGGTGTCGATTTTCGTACCCCATTTGACATACAGGGTGTGTATGTGTGTGTATGTTTCGAATACTTGGCCTATCTAGCTAGCTGGTTAGCTTATATGTACTGGTAGAGCGTTTACCTATTTTGTAAATAATTTAATTTATTAATTTATATGTAATCACAATAAATAATATGAAAACATTAATAATATTAAATTATGGCAATAATATTCTTCTATACTTTCAAGAATGCTGTCTTTTCCTCAGTCTTAGCAAATTTAAATTTGTGCACACATATAGTTTGATGTAAACTAAGAGATGAGACACACAATTTAAACCTTGAAGCTCTTACATATGCTTTTTATTAAAGCTTTCTTTTAAATTCTTATGACTTTTATATCTCAGCATGCAGTGGCTTCTACCTGTGGCATATTCAACACTTAGAGATTCACATGTTAGCCAGCTACAAATTAGGGACTTGGTGAGAACATAGAGTCTCTAATGAATTTATTATTTGAAATTATTTTATTTTATTTTATTTTAATTACTTTATTTTATTAAACATTTATTCTAAGTCCCCATTCAAGAGTTATCTTGTTCTTTAATGACAGCTCTACGTTAGCAACTTTGGGTTGATACTATTATTATTGTTGTAAAGTCCCAGTGCAACATAATTGCATCTACTCTGTGCAAGACCCGGCCGCCGGGGATGGTGATGGATCAGAGGGGTGTAGTTTCTACCCTTAGGAGGTTTTCACGGAAATGGAGAAACCAACATGTACATTACTGGCTAGAGTTCAGGGCAGATTGTGGAGAGATGTATCCCGGCTTTGGGGTTGTGTGAAACCTTCATGGGGAGGCTGGCAGCAGGACCTCTTCTTAAATGACTGAGGTGGATGGACCGAGATAGAGGAGAGAGGCTTTCCCGGCCAAGTTGAGGAAACGCACCTTCTGTTGGATTCACACCATTCTGATGTGGCTGGTGGTGGGAGGTAAGAGCATGTTGGAGCACTGACCATGGCGTCAGATGTAGAGAGTCTGGGATGTCTGCAAGGTACCACTTGCAATCCCAAAAGAGGCTGAGGTCAGGAAATCTGAATAAGATTGAGCATAGTTTGCAAAATAGCATAAATCCCAGCTGGACATAATTATTTTTCCTGTCTTGATTCTTAATGTTTTCTCCCAAATTCCAAAGCAGAAAGACCTGAAGGTGATTCGAATGATAAAAATATTTATTTAAATGTTTTCAGGATTTGAAGGTTAATCCCTTTCTGCTTGATTAATCCTCTTTCTTTTTTAAAATAAAGATAAAGTCACTTCTGCTACTGAAAGCTACAGCAATGGTGACTTTTGTTCTGCTTTTTCAACCTGCTCTTCACTTTACCATGAAGCAGATTCTGAAATGTATGTTGACTTCATGCTCTCACATTCTGCAATCTTGTTATAAATGTTTCTCTCTGAATTAATTCTGATATAATTGTTCACTGCATAATGCTGAATTTTCATAATATATGAGCTGCAATATCAAAGCACAAAAATGATTCTAGTTTAAAAAAGGAAACCAGTTTCAATTCTGAAAATTTCCTTGTGGCTTTGTAAATCACTTAAGCACTGGTTCTCAGACTTCGTGGTCTCAGAGACTGTTTATGCTTTTAAAAATTGTTGAAGAGTCCAAAGAATTTTTTATAAAGTTGTATTTCTCAATATTTACTGATTTAGAAATTAGGTTAGAAAAAATTTTAACACATTTATTCATTTTAAAACAATAAGATTTAGCCTATTACATATTAAGACAAATATATATTTATTAAAAAATGACAACTCCCAAAACAAACAAACAAACAAACAAACAAAAACAGTAAGAAAGATGGCATGGTTTTATCTTTCTGTAATTTTTTTTCCAAAAATTGGCCTAATAGAACACAGCTAGATTCCCATGTGCATCTTTACTCCATCTGTTGCAATTGCATATGTCATGTAGCCTCTAGAAAATTTCTCTGAACACTCATGAGAAGCTGAGAGTGAAAAAAGTGAATAGCATCTTAGGGTTACTATGAAAATCATTTTGATCTCACAAACTCACTGAAAAGTTTTGAGAGTCCCCAGATCACACTTTGAGAACCACCAACTCAGAACAATGTTTATTTGGTGCTAATTAGGTACAGAGATAAATAAAACCCATAATTACTTATGTATAAGTACATACATCAGGGAGAAATAATAACATACCTCTGCTTTAGCCTTACCTATATTCATATAGTTTGTTTTTCTGTATTACGAACTGTTAGCTCTGTTGACAATTTTTTTCTTAAAAGATGTATGGGTAGGTATAAACCTTTGGCCAAAATATGGTCTCATTCTGTCAATCTGCATGAAAAATAACCACAAATTTTGACTCGTGCAATTTTAAACCTCATTTTAGAATGCCCTTTTTTAAAAAAAAATAAATTTCCTGTTTTGAAAAATTATAGATTTAGAAGAAGTTGCAAAAATATGTACAGAGAAGTCCTGGGTATACTTTAGCCAGTTTCTCCCGAAGATAATACTGTGACTAGTTGTAGTACGATGTGAAAACCAGGAAATTGACATTGGTACAACCCACAGAGCTTAGTCAGATTTCACTCGTATTGTGTGTGTGTGTGTGTGTGTGTGTGCGCTCGTGTGTGTGAATGTGTGTGTAGTTCATGCAATTTTATCCCGTGTGTGCATTAGTATGACAACTATGACAATCGAGATGCAGAACTGTTCCATCACCACGTGGCTCCCTTTACAGCCAGTCTTATCCCCCCCTCAGCTCCCTCCCCGACACTGACTCCTTAAAACTGCTAATTTATTCAGCATCTCTCTAATTTTATTATATTATATAGAGTGTTATATAAATGGAATCATACAGCATGCAACCTTCACTCAACACAATACTCTTGAGCTCCATCTGCCTTGCATGGATATCAATAATGTATTCCTTTATGTTGCTACATACTATTAGCTCATGTGGATATACCATTGCTTGTATAACTATTTATCTACTGAAAGTGTTTGGACTATTTCCAGTTTTTGTCTCTTATAAATAAAGCTTCTCTGAACCTCTCTGTATATAAGTTTTGTATGAACATAGTTTTCATTTCTTTGAGATAAATGCCTGAGTACAACTGTTGGGTTATATGGTCGGTTTTATAAGAAACTCCCAAATGGAGCACCAGGGTGGCTCAGTTGGTTAAGCATCTGCCTTTGGCTCAGGTCATGATCCCAAGGTTCTGGTATCAAGCTCCACAGCAGGCTTTCTATCCAGTGGGGAGTCTGCTTCTCTGCCCCTCCCCTGGCTGATGCTTTCTCTTTCTCTCTTGTGTGCCCTCTCTCTCTCTCTCTCAAATAAATAAAATCCTTTTTAAAAAAAAAGAAAAGCTCTCAAATGAGTTTTCATTTTATTTTTCCCCAGCAATATTTGAATTATCCTATTTCTCTGCATCCATACCAGTGTTTGGTATTATCATTATGTTTTGTTTTAGCTATTCTGATGGGTATATGCTATTTTGCTGTAGTTTTAATTTGCATGTTACTAAAGGTTGATGATGTTAAATGCTTTCCATGTATGTATATGCCATCTGTATATCCTTTCTGCTGCAAAACCTATTTTCTTCTTCTCTCTCTCTTTTAAAAATAGTTTATTTATTTATTTGAGCGGGGAGGGGCAGGCGAGAGGGAGAGAGAGTATCTTTTTTTCTTTTTTTTTTAAGATTTTATTTATTTATTTGACAGAGAGAAATCACAAGTAGGCAGAGAGGCAGGCAGAGAGAGAGGAGGAAGCAGGCTCCCCACTGAGCAGAAAGCCCGATGCGGGGCTCGAACCCAGGACCTGGGATCATGACCTGAGCCGAAGGCAGCGGCTTAACCCACTGAGCCACCCAGGCGCCCCGAGAGAGAGTATCTTAAGCAGATTCCCTGCTGAACGCAGAGACTGACTTAGGGATCAATCTCACGACCCTGAGGCCACGACCTGAGCAGAAACCAAAAGTCAGTCACCTAAAAGACTGAGCCACCCAAGTACCCCTGCAATAGCCATTTTCTAATTAGATTTTTTTTTCTATTGAATTTTGAGAGCTTATTGTCTATTCTAATACTAACACTTTGTTGGATATGTGGCTTGCGTAATTTTCTTCAAGTCTCTACCTTGTATTTTTATCTTCTTGACAAAGCATTAACCCACAATTTAGATGAGGTCCAATTTATTAATTTTTCTGTTATGTGTCATGTTCTGTTGTTAATCCTAAAAACTCTTAACCTAGTCCTTAGTCCCCCCGATTTTTTTCTAAAAATTTTATAGTTTCTCATTTTATGTTAGTCTATAATTCATTTTCAATGATTTTCATGCAAGGTATGAAATTCGTATCTACTTTTTGTTTGTTTGTTTGCCTATGGATGTCCAAGTGTACTGGCAGCCATTGTTGAAAAGGTTGAATTCCTGTTAAATTGTTTTGGCATCTTTGTCAAAAGCCAGCTGGCCATATTTGTGTAGGTCTATTTCTGGGTTCTCTATTTTGTTCTTCTGGTCTATGTATCTATCCCTCTGCCAATATCACTCAGCTTTGATTACTTTTGCTGTATAGTAAGTCCTAACACTAGGAATAGCGATTCCTCCCACTTTCTTTCTTAAATTGTTTTAGCTATTCTAGATCTTTTGCCTTTCAATAATAATCTTGTCTCTGTCTACAAAAGCTATTCTGGGGTTTGGATAGGCATTTCATTCAATAAAAAAGATCAATTTGGAAACAACTGACACCTTTACCATGTTGAGTCTTCCAGTTCATGAACCTGATATGTCTCTCCATTTATTTAGGTTTTCTTTAATTTATTTCATTAGGTTTTTTTTTTTTTTTTTTTTTTGTAATTTTCAGCAAAGGAGTCCTGTATATATGTTGGTAGATTAAGTATTTTATTTTCTTTGGAGCAATTGTAAATGGTATTGTGTTTTAAATTTGTTTTCACATTATTGTTTTTAGTATGAGGAAATGCAGTTCATTTTTGTGTGTTGATCTTACAACATGCCATCTTGTTGAGCTCACTAATTAGTTCCAGGACCTTTGCTGTAGGTTCCTTTTTTTTTTAAAAAAAACATAGGTGATCGTGTCATATATATATATAATTTTATTTCATCCCTTTTATTTTGTGTGTCTTTAATTTCTTTGTCTTGCCATTTTACACTGGCTAGAACTTCCAGGACTATACTGAATAACAGGTAAGAGTGGACATCCTTGCCATGTTGATGATCTTGGGGGGAAAACATTCATTTTTTCACCATTAAGTATGATGTCAGTTGCAGGTTTTTTGTAAATGCTCTTTATCAAGTTGAGAAAACTTTTGACTCTTGTTTGTGGAAACTTTTTATTATGAAAGAGTATTAAATGCTGTCAACTGATATATCAAATCATTTTTTTTCTTCTTTATCTTACTGATATGGTAGATTACATTAAATGATATTCAAATACTGAACCGACCTTGCATATGTGAATTATTCCCAGTAGGTCATATATAAATCTTCTTATACATTGCTGAGTTTGATCTGCTATTATTTTGTTTAGGATTTTTGCATCTAATTTCATGAGGTATACTGGTCTTTCATTTTCTTTCTTGTGTTCTTTCTTTCTTTCTATCTTTCTTGTGAATTCTTTCTTTCTTTCATACTGAATTGGTCTAGTTTTTGTGTCAGGGTAATTGTGGCTTCACAAAATGAGTTGGAAACTATTCCTCCTCCTCTATTTTCTAAAAGAGTTTCTGTAAAGTTGGTGCTAATTCTCCTTTAAATGTTTTGAATTATCTTTTTATTGGTAACTGATGCTCTGTTCATCTATCTCTCATGGTTTGAACATGAGTAATCCATAACACTTTCACTTAAAAATAGGAATAAAACTTACCCATTTTATCTTATATGAGGTTTTTGTAGGAAATGTAGGGATACAATCGAATTCCCTGTTTGCCCATTCTCAGGTGCGGTGAGGTCAATGCTGGATATGGTCAATCATTCAGCTGACAATGGCTAGCCTGATCTTATGCACTCAAAATGCTTAGGTAAAGCTGTATCTACGGGTATAAATAAGTCAAGAAATGCATTTAGGAAAACTCTGATAAACATTCTCTGCTGTCTGCTCTTGCCACATTGCTGGGTTAGCATTTACTGTTGCATGCTGATAATGAATCTTAGAGCTCACTACTAAAAGAGGGAAAGAGGGACACCTGAGTGGCTCAATTGGTCAAGCAACTGCTTTCGGCTCAGGTCATGATCCTAGAGACCCTGGATTGAGTCCCACATCGAGTCCCACATCGAGTCCCACATCGAGTTCCACATTAGGCTCCGGGCTCAGCAGAGAATCTGCTTCTCCCTCTGACCCCTCCCCTCTCATGCTCTCTCTCTCAAATAAATAAAATAAATCTTAATAAAAAAAAAGCAGAAAAGACATTATCCTTTCCTTCTCCCTTTTTTTTTTTTAAGATTTTATTTATTTATTTGACAGACAGAGATCACAAGTAGTCAGAGAGGCAGGCAGAGAGAGAGAAGGAAGCAGGCTCCCTGCTGAGCAGAGATCCTGATGTGGGGCTCGATCCCAGGATCCTGGGATCATGACCTGAGCCGAAGGGAGAGGCTTTAACCCACTGAGCCACCCAGGTGCCCCATTATCCTTTCCTTCTGTTCTCCCACCTGGGAGTGTAGGAATGGGAAGGATGAACTCGAATGCTTATACATTTTATATATCACATATAAGCTTATCTATTTTATATGAGCTTATCTCTCTCTTTCGCCTTCTCTGTCTTCTTAGACATTATCTAGTTTAAGTTTCATGTCTTAACAATTAAGGACACTGAGGCTTAGCAGAATGACGTATTTAAAAAGAGAATTTTTTATTTGCATCAAGTCCAATTCTATTGATTTATATATGAAAAGGAAAGATTCGATTTCCTAGCTCTTTCCTAAGGAAAAATTGTTTTCTTATTTACATGGCTCCAGAGTGTGTTAGGAGCTATAAGCTGAGGGGTCAAGACACTGATGAGTATTATTAGTAGTACTGTTAAAACTACTAGTTGTTTTTATGACTGGTAAGCCAATTTTAGAGTAACTTTGTTTTCTTTTTCTGTTTTGCAGGAGAGCCATGGATTACTACAGAAAATACGCAGCTGTCATTCTGGCCACATTGTCTGTGTTTCTGCATATTCTCCATTCCTTTCCTGAAGGAGAGTTTACAATGCAAGGTATGTGGCTGAACGGATTTGCAGTAATAAGAAAAACACACATTTCTAGATGTACATCAATAACTCCATTAATTACATTTCCACTTCCTTTTCAAATGTGATAAATCTTTGCTGCTGGGTACATATCCAGACACTTTTCGACTATACACATAAAGTTAAGTTAGGTTCAGATGATGTGTAGTGAAAATTTATCGAACATGTCCATTTAAATAGCAGCATATACATTTTCATCTGAAATAGATTCCTTATTATTCTTTATCCGAGTTTTATAAGTAGAAAATGCTCCTTATTTAATCAGCTCAATTTTCTTTTTACATTTTTCCCAGAAGCTTTGAGAAGATTTTAACATTTCCTCTGTAGACGAATTTTCACATCAGTTAACAAATGAGAAAAACAACACCATTTTATGCAGTACATTTGCTTTGCTGTATTGTTTGAAAAATCTCATAGAGTAGCTGATATAATTCCATATGTGATGAAATTGTGAGCTACTCTTGGTTATGGTTTTTCTTAGACAATTGGTAATATTTTAATCCCAGTTCTCCGGTGTGGATGCTCCCGGTCTGATATCAGGGCTCTCTATTCACCAAGTTTTCTTAATTCTGACATATTTTTCTCTGTCAATATTTGGATTTTCCATGGGGGGAAAAAACAATAGCATGTTCTAAAGGGGAAACTGTTTTGCTTCTGGGCAAAATTCTCCTTTCAGATGAGCATGGTGTTTTCATCTGTCAAGTTTTGTGCTTCCTATAGGCATGCTATTAACACGGATAGAGAATCCATGGTTGAAGAGACAGAAACAACTCCTCTTTTTTTTTTTTTTATGTTTATGTGAGAAACTACGACTCTTGAGATCTCTCATGCATATCTGCAAAAATTATTTCCCATGAAAACAAATACAATCAGTACAAATAGATATTATGCATGAAAGTTAACAGCCAAAAAATGTTTATTATTTTCCTTCTATTTCCAATGGAAAAAGAATATTTACCATCTCATAATCAGGGAAAATTCAGGTTCTTTTTTTAAATTTTATTTTTCAATTAAAAAAAAAATAAGCTCTATGCCCAGGGTGGGGCTTGAACTTACAATCCCGAGATCAAGAGTCACATGTTCCACCACTTGAGCCATTTCTTTTTGAGTCATTCTTGGATTATTTTACTCTTTGCCTTTTTTGGTGGTAGGTTGCCCAGAATGCAAGCTAAAGGAAAACAAATACTTCTCCAAGTTGGGTGCCCCAATTTTTCAATGCATGGGCTGCTGCTTCTCCAGAGCATATCCCACTCCAGCAAGGTCCAAGAAGACGATGTTGGTCCCAAAGAACATCACTTCAGAAGCCACATGCTGTGTGGCCAAAGCATTTACCAAGGTGAGAACTTAGAGGGCCCCAGAAGTTTTCTAACAGTACAACCTGAGAAATGTCCCCAGAACACATCCATGGGGTTTCATGTCAGAATTGTCTAATGACCCATCCTTTGCTTCACACTGGTACATGGATTCATCCCTTTACAACAAAAATAACCTGTGGGGACAAGCTGGACTTATTCAGAATGCAAGGAACAGCTGTGGAAGTGATGAGGGGTGGGTTGGAAGAGAATATAACATATGTACACAGGGCAAACCCAAACTTTTAGAGTGAAATATTAGCTGAAATAGAGAATGTACAAACAGAACAAGCATCTGTTTAGTCCGGCTGCCTACAGACAGTGTTATTTAACATTTTTCAGTTTTGTCCCTCCATCCGTCCATCCATCCATCCATCCATCTTTTTTCTCACTTTCCTTTTAGGCCACAGTGATGGGAAATGCCAAAGTGGAGAACCACACGGAATGCCACTGCAGTACTTGTTATTATCACAAATCTTAAATGTTTTGCAAAAGAGCATGTTGATGACTGCTGATTTCCTGGAGTGAAAAGTTAATTTTTCAGTGTTTATGGCCTTGTGAGATAAAACCCCCTTTTTCCTTACCATACTCCTTTTGGTGTGCTTCGGGGATGTACTGCAACTTTATTGCCTTTCTCGTTTTCCTACAGTATAATCAGAAGTCTAGTTCTTTTCATTTGGAGTGAAGTACTGCATTTAGCATGTACATAAAAAGCTGGTTCCTCTGGAAATAAAGCCTTTTAAATCATCATTCTATCATTGGATTCTAATTTTTTCTTAAGGGTTTAAACCAGGTACTTTTGATAAGATTAATTGAAGGGAGGGAGCCAATGGGTGAGCCAAGGTCCCATGCACTCAGTGACCCCGGAGAACACTGATCTTGCCAAGATCCTTCTGGTGAGATCCAGAAGTACATCCTTTAGCAAGTGGGCTAGTTATAAAACAATCTGTTGGGTTGAGGAAAGAAAACACAAGAACCTCCATTGCTATTCATTTTTATGTCACCCCTTTGATGACTTTTATAGAAGTATATATACATCAGTATGGTAATAAGTGTATAAAATTTATAAATAAATAATTCTGCATAGATTGAGGTCGTTTGATCAGACACTTTCTACTGGGAGAAATGTGCAAAATTAGGGAAAAAGAATTAAAAAACACTGCTGTAAGTCTTGAGCAAGACAAAATCCTTCCCAGCCTGAAGATACTATCCACTTGGCTCATACCTAGCTAAAAAAAGAGTACATTTTATTAGTCCTTGGCAACAATGTTACAACTGAATGGTGGTTAAGGAAAGGGCATTGTTGTCCTCAATAAAAATTGGGCACTGCTTTGATATTCCACGGACATTGGCTCTTACAGTCCACATTCAAGCCTAGAAGGGAATGAATAAATGATGAGCAAAGTACTCACTGAGCCCTCACTATGGGCTAGATGGGGTGCCAAGCTTTTCACTGTAGTAGAATTTTATGTAGTTCTATCCAAATGCTTAAGAGCGGTGTCACATTTATTGAGTATTTATACTTAAAAACAGAGATGGCCCTTCCTCTGAGGCTCATGGCTTTATACATTAAATTATATTAGCTCTGGAAGAGATCAAAGCCACTCAAAAATTCTCTCCTACAGGAGCCTGAAATTAAAAAAAAAAAAATCACACTGGTCACAGATAAAGGTTTCAAAATAATTTCAGTTATCATTAATTTGTCAAGATTCCACTTCTAAATGAAAAACTAGTTCCTAACAGGTTTGTAAACACACTGGGTATCAGGATAAAAAATTAAAATGAGTGCATGTACTTTTTAAGAAAAACATATGAAGATATTACTCCATTTGTTCATTTGTTCATTTATTATACATTTATTTAGTGTCTAGTAAGTGCTGGCATGTTGGTACATTATGGGGATTCAGAGATATCGGGATTCCTGGAAAGATAAGATGGAGAAAATATAATGTAGCTTAATTCAAGAGAACAGTGGAGCTGATCATTAGTTCATACAGATATTTAATAGATATTCACTGAGAATCTACCATGTGTCAGGTCTGGAGATCTCATCGGGGAATTCCGCAGGAGAGGAAAGAGTGTCCTTGTCCATCTGGGATCATCTAATTGACAGACGGGGAGGAGACATTCTTATGGTCATTCAGATCAATCAGATCAACCCTGGAGAACATTAGGATGAAATGTCTTGGGGATACTCACTTCCCATCTCGGCATGGGCCAGGCATGGTGCTGGGCTTGGGAAGGTCAAGATGAGTAAGACACAGACTTGCTCTGTAGCAATCCACAGTCCACTGGGGAAGAGAGACATAGGCAAAGAATTACAATCTAATGGGATACATGCTATGGGAGAGGTGTGGGACTTTGGTGGCGCAAAAACAGGGATGGTTAACTCAGCCTGGTAGGGTTTGTCATGGACAGCTTCACAGGGCAGATGATACTTGAGTTGGGCCTAAGAGTTAAGCAGAGAGATGGGGGAGGGGCTCAGTCTAGTTGGAGGAAAACAGTAAAAGTAAACATCCTGAGATGGGAACAGGTGTGATGCTCACAGAATTGCAAGAAGTTCAGTGTGACTGGATCACAGGGAGATGGATAAGTCCTGCAACTGCAGAGACAAACGGACACTTGTCAAAGTCCTTGTATAACATGCAGAGAAAGTGCACTCCAGCTAGGACAGCAGTTTCTCAAACTAGAAGGCCTGAGGGTTCCAGAGGCTGCAGGATAAAATGCCCTTTTCTGCAAGATCGATTTTGCTTGAAGCTTTGGGGAAATATTATTATTATTATTATTTTTTTAAGATTTTATTTATTTATTTGACAGAGAGAGATCACAAGCAGGCAGAGAGGCAGGCAGAGAGAGAGGAGGAAGCAGGCTCCCAGCTGAGCAGAGAGCCCAATGCAGGGCTCGATCCCAGGACCCTGAGATCACGACCCGAGCCGAAGGCAGCGGCTTAACCCACTGAGCCACCCAGGCGCCCCGGGGAAATATTATTTTGATTTTAAAACAAAGACCAACACATTATAGAATAGAATGTAAAATTGTAAAAATCAGAGTAAAAAAAGAAACTTTGTGCTGAGAGTGTGGCCCTCCAGACCCTGCTCTTCTGACCCCTCCCACACCCGCTGCGAGCTTGCCTTAGGAGTACTTGAATGGAGGAGGTATTATTAAAGAATTAATATGGTTAGCTTTCCACTTTGGAAAAATCATTTTGGGAGCAAGGAAAGTGAGAGACTGGACCCAGGATCACAAGTTTGCAATTGTCTCGGCACGAGACGGTGCTAGTCTGCTGGCAGTGAGGATGAGAGTAAGAGAACCAGATGGAGTAGGGAGGAATTAGGAGGAAATGAGGAGCTCATTGTGGGTGTGGCTCCTGGCTCTTTGGGTGGCTGGTGGATGACTGGGTCAATAACCAGGAAATGGAAAGGTTTGCATGGCAGCAGAGGGGGGAATGACATTCCGTCTGCGGCCTGTGAGTTAAGGCGTCTAAGGAATATCAGGTGAACTTGTCTGATAGGCAGCCTGTACAGTGACATGGAGCTCAGGGAAGGACTCCAGCCCCGAGGTACAGGCTTGAGGGTCGTCAGGGGTGGGCGAGGCCAAAAGCACAGGGGCGTTTAGGATTGCTCAGGAGTGTGTGAAAGTGTGATGAAGAGATGCTGGACCGCCAACCATGGATTCTGGGCCAGGCTGGCTGAGAAAATGATTATGTCTTGTGCGACAGTCGAGTTGAAAGCCCTGATATGAGCTCTCTAGAGAACAGATTACAATCTCAACCATAAAAGCAGCGAGGCAGAAGAGAGGCAGGCATGGGGGCTGGACATTTTGTTTCAAGCCTATCTGTGAAAAATTCCTAAAAGAAAGAGGTAGAACAAGCACGTGTTTGAGCAATTATTCTATCCAAAAAAATCTCTACCATTTTCCTCAGCCAGAAAGCTGCCTGAAATTCTACCATTTTGAGATTCTTTCCTTAGGACTAAGACACAGTCTCCTGGACATCTTTTTTCTTCCCCCCCGTGACAACACATCTGATGGAGGCAACATAGTTGACCATTAACCTGAGAGATAAGATAAACAGACCACCGGGTCTGTCTGCTCGGGTCATGGGCCTAGGGAGAGAGGGGTGTCAGGCGGAATGATGAAAGGATAAAACAAAAAAGCTAGACTTCTACTTCTCTGTAGTTGTATCAAGAATCCTGGAGCCATAACTTCTAAGTGATTACGGGGATGCCACTGATGATGAGAACTCAATGAGGAGGCCAGGGAACAAGGATGGTTCCTATGACTTAGTCTGTCTCCTGAGAGCAGAAGGAAAGGGCAGCAAACAATGAGAGGGAAAGAGACACAGGGAAGGGAAGAGAAAGAAGAATGGAGGGGGTAGAAAAAGTTGGGGCAGGAAAAACATGTGAGAGGGATGGGGGAGAGACAAGAAGGGGTGCTAGAGGAGCTTGCAGCCTCAGAGGTGGCTGACCTGGATTAAAGCAGAGAGGAAAAAGTCATGGCTCTACATGCTGCCACCTCTTCCTCCACCATGGCCGGAATCCAAGTAATCACCCAAAGTGAAGACCTCTAGCCATTCTGGAGCCTTTGTGCAAATGGATGAAAATGCCCTCTCTGGGCAGGCAGAGCACCTTAAGTAAATGGCTTCAGAACTAAATGGCACAGAAAAGTAGATATCAGTCAGTCTTTAACCCCTTTGTGTAGCCCACACACTGTGCAACTTTCCATGCTAGCCACGACCATGACCTCTTTATCTTCATATGACTGTGGGAGATAATGTCCTAAACTGGTGAGAATCTTAGATTCCACATGTCTCCAATTCCAATCTGAGATCCCAAATGTTGACTCCTAATATTCTTATAGTGTTGGGAGGCTTCTGGAGAAAATATTCCCCCAAATAGTTTGGTTTTGCTTTTACCAGCTATGCGGAAACTAGAAGAGCTGCCCATAATCTGGTCCAACAGGAAGGTAAAACCAGAGAATACACATGTAAATGACCATGAAGCTGACATGAAGTTGGTTAGGACCACAAACCTCAAGAGGTCCAGAGAGGTCCCCTCACTTGATAAAAAGTTAATCGATGTCAAACCACCTGACATCAGTACAGCACTTTTACTTTCTCAAAGCTTTCTGCGCCTCATGTCAGTGTGTCTGACTCAGCCCTTTGTGGACTGCAAGTCAGGGCAGGTGGCACTGTCTCCATCTGACAATTGAATAAACGGAGGCACCAAGAACTTTGGTTGTACAGGGACTGAGAATGTATGGAACCCTGGGTCTCCCCATATCCAGTTTTGTGCTGTTTCTTTCAAATTCCAATTTCCTCTCAAGGTATGAAGTGTTTAACTGCAAAGAACCTATTTTTCCTTGGGTCCCGAATCTGCGCTCTCTTGGAGATTTGCTCAGGGTGAAATGCCATGTTAGTAAAAGAAATGAAATCTGAACTATGAATTGTCCACTGATGTTTTGTCTGAAGCTAGAGCTTCAGTTTTACCATTATGATATTTTGTTTTTGTTTTTGTTTTTGATTCATTCAACACCTCCTTCAGACAGTTTCTTTTTGAACTTCATTAGGAGAAACACAAAGTGATTTCTCTCTTCTGAAACCCAAGTAGAATTTCCATATTCTCCTATTCGAAACTGGGTAGCATATGGAATTGTAAATATTAAATGTTGTTTTCACAAAGAACTAAAGCCAAGTCTGAGTTTGCTTGAAGCAAAGAGAGAAATTAATTATTGCATCAAACTTCAAAATGGGAGACATAAAAAGGAAATAACAGTTGGATTTTTTAAATGAATTTCCCTCTGGAACCCTAGAGAAACACATGCTCTGATAAGCACTTGCCTGTTGAACCTGACTTCCAGAGCTCACTCATCTGAAGGACTTGCAAGCCAAGGTTTTGGAAAGAGAGTGAGGGAAATGGGGGTCAGGGAGGAGTCTCTGAAGAAGCAGCCAGAGAGTTTGGCACGTAACCGAAAGTTGGGGAGAATGTTTCTGATGAAGCTATTCTGCTGTTTTAAAGCCATTTCCATGAATGAAATGTTTGCAGAAAAGTAGGAGAGTAAAGCTGGGAAGCACAGAAAACTATATCCATTTTCTCCACATGCTCTTGATCACAAAGCGGTCACTTATTCAGTTGTAAATTATCTGTAACAGTAATTGATTCTCAAGTAAGTTGACATTAAGTAGAATTTCAGCATGTACAGATTTCCTTACACATACCTTTTTCTCAACTGCAACTCCTGTTGGGGATAACCAGAAAAAGGAGGTATCAGGGCTAGGTCTGGGAAACAGAGGGGAACTGGGAGGCAAAGAAGAAGTAGTGGTTTGCCCAAGACGGTTTCAGAGGGATGAAAGAAGAGGAAGAAAGGAAACCTGGGCTTGACCTAGAAATGCACCTGTGCTTTGTGAAGACGGAGGAAGTGGGATGGGCGTGTGGATAAGGAGGTGCTGGCAGATGCTTGGGTTGAAGTTATGGTGGGAGAAACTAAAGACTTAACTTTGAGTATTAGGGAGACAATTTCCTTTTTTTTTTTTTAGATTTTATTTATTTATTTGACAGAGAGAGAGAGAGATCACAAGTAGGCAGAGAGGCAGGCAGAGAGAGAGGAGGAAGCAGGCTCCCTACTGAGCAGAGAGCCCGATGCAGGGCTCGATCCCAGGACCCCGAGATCATGACCTGAGCCGAAGGCAGAGGCTTAACCCACTGAGCCACCCAGGTGCCCCGACAATTTCCTTTTTTTTAAAAGATCTTATTTATTGGGGTGCCTGGGTGGCTCAGTGGGTTAAAGCCTCTGCCTTCTGCTCAGGTCATGATCCCAGGGTCCTGGGATCAAGCCCCGCATCAGGCTCTCTGCTCAGCAGGGAGCCTGCTTCTTCCTCTCTCTCTGCCTGCCTCTCTGCCTACTTGTGATCTCTCTCTGTCAAATAAGTAAATAAAATCTTTAAAAAAAATCTTATTTATTTGAGAGAGAGGAGAGACAGAGACAGAGTGAGCACGAGCAGAGGGGAGGGGCAGAAGGAGAGGGAGAAGTCCCAATTCGGGGCTCAATCCCAGGCCGTAAGATTATGACCTGAGCCGAACCGACTGAGCCACCCAGGAGCCCCCAGTGAGACAATTTCTTAAATATTTAAATTAAATTATAGTTACTCTAGTGACTGTGTCTCTGTTACTACACTGTGATGTGGAAGACATCTGCTTAGACAGAGTAAGCTCTGAAGGTGTACCCTGTGGTTCCTGAAGCTGAAGACACAAGGGCTCAGCACAGCATTGTGAAGCTGAACCCGGCCAAGAGGGGCCTCTTCCCTCTGCTCCCTCCTCTAGTTCATAGGTCAGAGGCAGAGACACCACACCTCGTGGACAAATGGTACACTGAGTGTTTGGAGGAGTTGGAGGGTGAGGCCGATGAGCCTGTGTGCTTTTCTAGGGATGCCTGGCAGGATGGGTCTAGCTGACAGGGTACATTTGTCTTCATCTTGATGCCATCCTTCTGTTCATTTGCCTCTCATGTGCCCTTTTAGTGACATTCAGCTAGCTGCAGGGTGACAGTTTTAATGCATGGGCACTCAGCAAATTATAGCTTCAACATTATTCAGAGATATTGGATGAGCTAAAGTTAAAGCTCAACATCTATTCACATTATTACATGAATTTCAACATGACAACAGTCCATGAAAGAAAAGGAAAAGCCATCGGTTTTTTATATAGAGTTTATGCTATTATAAAGTTTTGAATGCTTGTGAAATAGTGGCTTGAAAATTCTTTTACTACCAACATGCACAATGTTTTCATCTGGTAAGGACTATCCAGAATTGTAAGAGACTGTCATTAAAAAGACTTGATGAGGAGTTTGACGTCTTTTATTTATTTATTTATTTATTTAAAATCATGGCCCATATGCACATCTCTAAATACCTGTCTGTTCACCCCATTTGTTTTCCTGTGTGCCATGAGGTGAAAGGTTAGGAAGCAGTAGGATAGAAGGCAAGATTTTTAAAAAAACACAAAAAAGATTGGTTGCTATCTACAACAAAGCATACACAAACACATCTATTGAACATTCAGGAAAGAGAGATCCTGAAAAATGTTTAGCAAGATAAGGAACAGAAATAGAATTAATTATATAGTCACCTGTCACCTGATTTAAGATATATGATATTCCATTAACATTATCTTCATTTGGTTCACTGCCTTTATCATTTTACATTAGTGAACATAAAAATATTTCTAAGTGCCTTCACAAGTTCATTCTGTCAAGTCCATTTTCTCTCCTGTGGTTGGAAAAAGGGCCACAGAATATTTTTTTCATCTCTGTGGACTCATTTACTCATGTGTTTTTTTAGTTGATTTTGAGAGCTGAATTTGGGTAGAATGGTGAGAATAACTTACTTAAGATTTCAGAGAGTTCTGGGCCCAGTTTACTGTAGAGATAAATTGGGACTGGGGATCCTGGCCTTCTCTTTTTTTGAAACATAAAATTGAATTTTAAATTAGATTATTTAGGAGATATTGTTGAAAACCACTATGCTTTTAATTTATTTGTTCCCCCCCAAACTTTTACTGAGATATAATTGACATATAACATTGTATTCGTTCAAGGTATACAACAGAATTTGATATATGTTTATATATCATAAATATACCGTATATGCTTATATATCCTATATTATATGTGAAATCATTGCCCCAGGTTAACATCTATCACCTCACAGAGTTACAATTTTTTTATGTGATGAAATCTTTTAAGATCCACTCTCTTAGCAACTTTCAACTATATAATACGGTATTGTTAACTACTGTATAATGTTAAATACCATATTGCTAATATGGTATTGTTAAAAGTCACCGTGCTGTACATGACCTCCCCAAGTCTTATTCAGCTCCAGAACTTTGAAGGATAGTGTCCCTCCACCTCTCCATTGTTTGCTGGAGGAGAGGGGCTGTAGCTGGACCACTATGCTGCCCCACTCTGTCCTCCTACCCCCTTAGGAGCATGAAGGGAAGAGAAGGTAAAGGAGTGATAGAGAAATACTGAAGTTGGGCAGGTTTACGGGCTTTCTCTCTGAGCATTTCACAAACTTTCCTCTCAAAGAATTCTTCCCCATGTCTTTGAAGAAATTTTGTTATCAATTCCACAGTTTTCCTAAGGGTACCTCCAGGTGGATCAACCTTTGAAGTTTTCAGACTCTTTTATTCCATATACCAGTAAGTCTTTGATCATATTTTAGAAGAGAAATAATATATTTTTACCTTTTAGCATGACCAGTTTCAATGTAAAAATGGGAAGCAGAAATTTGTGGTGGAATTTGGGGGTGGAGGAGACTCTCCTGAAGGCTGATGCTTAGCCCCTCACCAGGAACATTAAAATCTCTGAAATCCTCCTAGATCCCCACACAGAGCCATTTGAGTTCCAGATGGCCCCTTTGCCTTTCAGAGTTGTGCCTTCAGAAGGTTGATGAGCCTGGGAATTCAAGAGAGTTGTAGATTAAAATTATGTTATAAAAGGACAATACATTTATGGCCAAAGGCAGGTTGGGGGGGTTGTTGACAAACAGCTGTGTTCTCATTTCCAGAACTTCCTATAGTAGTGTTTCCCTACCTTTATGTTTCCCCATAACAGCTGACTTGAAGGACTGTGTGATACCCATTAGTACCAGGTGCTCACCGCTGCTTGGAAGGAGATGGTGTGGTTGGGCCCCCCCAACAGGTGATTCTGGCACTTGCTCCAGAAGAATGTGCTTCTTCTCACACCTGCTCTCATACTCACCTGTAAGGTGACAACACATAATTTAAAACCTTACTGGCTACTTTATAACAGCTTTTGACATTATCCAAGGCTCCTAATCAATCTCTTCCAAGGTTTGAGGAGGAAATGAGTGGAGACTTTTTGTCAGGGTAGAGTATTGTAGCACAATCTTTCTACAAGGCTGATTTTATTTGAAAAGCTGAAATCAGGGGCGCCTGGGTGGCTCAGTTGGTTGGACGACTGCCTTCGGCTCAGGTCATGATCCCGGAGTCCCGGGATCGAGTCCCGCATCGGGCTCCCAGCTCCACGGGGAGTCTGCTTCTCCCTCTGACTTTCTCCTCGCTCATGCTCTCTCTCACTGCCTTTCTCTCAATAAATAAATAAAAATCTTTAAAAAAAAAAAGCTGAAATCAAATCTCTAACTGAGGAACTTTACCTGATGGAGTTGGAAAGTACAGAAGCAACCTAAAAGAATTCCCAGTGAGCAAATTTGGAGCAATTTGAACAAAATAAATAGCAAGATAATGGATTAAACCCATAATATAAATATCCATGAATCCTTGCTGATATAAATGCTTAACTGTATGAGCAGATGAGGACACAATATAGCTTTTTCTTATGGCAGAATCCCAATTAATAGAAAGGGAAGGAATGAGAAAATAGCAAGTTATCACCACAGTAATAATTGTAGGATGCTGGATGCTAAAATTGGTGGGCAGAAGTTTGAAGAAAAAATAGGATGTTTACATCATCAAAAAGAATTTGCTCAAAGACACCTACTCATTATAAAGGGAAAAGTCATAACTTTGAACCAGGAATAACGTGTTATCAACATCAAAGTCTCCCAAAATGACAAGCCAAGACAGGCCAGAAATGCATAATAATCTCAATCTAATCTTGAGAAATCATCAAGCACAAATTGAGGGAAAACCTACAAAATAACTGACCAGTTCTTTTTAAAAAGGTCAAGGTCAAGAAAGACAAGGAGAGATGAGAAACCATCACAGATGGGAGAAGAATAAGGAGACACACAGTTAACCACAAAGTGGGGTTCTTGGGTTTGATCCCAGAACAGGAAAAGAACATTAGTGGAAAACTGGTAAAATCCAAATAAAATCTGTACTTTCTTAAATAGTATGATGCCTATGTTAATTTCTTGGATTTGATCATTGTATTCTGGTTATGCAAGATGTTAACATTAGCAGGAGGTGAGTGAAGGGTTTATGGGAACTCTGTTCTATTTTCCTGCTTTTCTGCAAATCTACAATAACTTCAAAATAAGATTACAGAAACCCTCCTTATAATCATATTCCTGTATCCCCTACTCTACTGTACTGAGTCCTTTTATAGTCATTGCTAATCTGTGTATGTGCCAAATTCTATTGTTTTTGTCTCTTTGCAGCATCTGACACTCTGAGCCTCTTCCTCCTTAAAACACTTTTTCCTTGCCTCCCACCACACTTTTTTCTCCTGGTTTTCCTCAACTCCAGCTGCTCTGTTTGAACTCATTTCCCATCTTTGTCTCTCCACTAGGTATTTCTCAGACGTTTGTCCTTTGCCCTCCTTTTCTTTTGCCCGTATGTTCCAAGGTTGCCTTGTAAATTAAGGTCCCCACTACTTAATGGGGATTCCAGGCTCTTTACAGTAGGCTCCAACCCAACCCTCCTGTCTCATTTTTTTTTTTCCCATATGATTCTGCCTACCCTCTGGCCACACCCAGCTTCTGTTTCACAAATATTTATATCCTTGCATGTTTCTGTACCCTCACTCTGGATATTCTCACCACCTAGACAGCTTTCCTTCTTTGCTGCCTGGAATCCTGTTCAATGCTCCAGACTCAGTTCATGTGTCTCCTTCTTTGGGATGCCTTCTTTGATCTTCTCTAACAGTATTCATTCTCTTCTTTTTCCCTCAAGTCATGCTGGACCCCCTTCTACTATATCACATGTTTGTCTACCCATCTGTCAAGCAACAAATACTTTAGAGCAGCTGCTCTATGCCAGGCCTCCATCAAGCAATAAGGATTTTGGAGCAACTAGTTTGTGCCAGGCCCAGAGCTAGGTTTTGTGTACACATTAGTGAGTGAAATAACAGAGTCCTTCCCTTGAGGAGTTTAAGGCCAAGAGGCAAAGACAGAAAATAAACAAATGAATGAATATATAACTTACAAACTGTGGTAAGAGCTATAAAGAAAACCAATATCATGAAGTGATAGAGGATAGTGTGCTGGGACTAGGTAGATATTTTTAGGTAAGATAGATAAAGTCTCTTAAAATGACTACTCATTTTATAAAAATATCATTGTTAAAATAATTCTATTAATATGGAAAAGCACAAAAATCAGTGCAAAAAAATTACTTGTAATCCCACCACTCATAATCCCACCACTCAGAAACAATCATCGTGAATAGATATTTTAATGCATACACACAAAGAAGAGTAAATATGCTCACTAACATGGCTACACTGTATATGCTGTTTTAATTTAGTTTCATTTGAATTCAGCCTAAGTGAAGAAGATCGAATTGTTGACTTTCAAATACACGTGTAATAGATATTCATTCTAAGACAATGATTCTCAACCTTGGCCAACCTCGCTGTCCCTGAGAATGCCTTGAGGTGTGCTGGCTTGAGGTGGGGAGGGGTGGGGGTATTCATCTATGCCTGGGATAGGAGGTTTGGGCAGGGGCCACTTTCCATGGTTGGGAATCTCTAAGGCAGGCATTGACCCATAGACATCACCTCAGAAGGCAGAAAAGGAAATCCAAGGACATTCCAGTCAGAGGCAATGGCTATCTCCTTGCTCCAAGGCCTGCTCTGATGTGGTGTGAGTGAGGAAATCGGCCAGTACTCTGGCTTGGTGGTTCAGTTCTGTAGGCTGGGAAGTGAGGCGTTCTGGTTGAATCTGTGTGGGAGGCACGCAGGACAAGGGCGCTGCTCTAAGGAAGTGATTTTGTTCTCAGTTGTGTTTTGCTCTCAACCTATGTAAAGGGGTCAGTAATAGGCTTATTCATGTTTTCGTTGAAAAAATTAGTAAAGAAATTCAGTTAAGCTGCTTAATTGTTCTTTAATCACAGACTGTTGTGACAGAATTTTCCTGACTTTCAATCTGCTTGATCATCTACCTAAGATACTTTTCTAGGTTTATTAGAGCCCTAATTCAATGCCTTTTCAGACTCTGAAAGTCTAGCTGCTAGTGGCTCCCCAGGTTTTAATGATCTCTGAATTCTTGGTGACTACGTACTCCCACGCATTCCTTACCTTTTGGATCTTCCTGACACTGACCGGCTACTCCTCAGTAAAGCCAGACTGGACTCTCCAAGGGCCACACCTGGGTCCTTGCCCCAATTCTTGCTCCAGCTGGGGCCATCTAATCCATGTTTCTGCCCCACCTAGAGTCCAGCTGACTTGTTGAAATAGAAAAATCTGGCTGGTATTGCTGGAATGGATGAAGGTAGACAGGGCCACATCACAAAGAATTTGCTTTTGTCCCAAGTACAGAGAGAAGATAAATGCCAGTTGTTCCCTTGTCGCGCACCAACAACCTGCTTGTAGCAGATGAAGAGAGTACAAAGTTCAGAGAGTAAGTTTGGAAAGAGAATTTTATTATCAATTATGTGGCTGCAAATAATGGGCAATGATTATTGGTTAAGAAAATCCTAGATGTAATTTCTGCTCTGATAATGACTCTTTCCCTTGGTGCCCTGACTCAGTTTCCCTAGTTCAATAAATGGAGAATACATTAGTGATAGCACTGAAGAACAAAATGCAGAATGCCATGTTCCTTTAGGTAACAGGTTCTTTTAATTCCTAGTTAAAAAAAATCGTAACCTCACTTAAGGCTTTAAAAATTACAGATCCTTGTGCCCAACCCCAGACCCAATCAATCAGTCTTCCTAGTTTTTGAGCCAAAGTATGTGTATACTTTAAAACTCAACAGGTATTTCTTTTCTTTTTCTCTTTCTTTCTTCTTCTTCTTTTTTTTTTTTTTTACTAGCCTTTATGCCCAAAGTAGAGCCCAACTCAGAGCTTAGAACTCATGACCCCAAGATCAAGACGTAAACCATGATCAAGAGTAGGACACTTAAACAACTGAGCCACTCAGGTGCCCCCACAGGTGTTTCTTAAAGATTTAATTTCTGAATGTCTTTTTTTTTTTTTAAGATTTTATTTTTAAATAATCTCTACATCCAACTCTGGGCTTGAACTCACAACCCTGAGATCAAGAATTGCATGCTCTACTGACTGAGCCAGCCAGGTACCCCACCACAGGTATTTATAATGTCCACCAATGATTGAAAAATGCTGTTCCAGATGATTCCTAAAGTACTAATTGGTGTAAGAATGCAAATAAGAATCCAGACAATTTTTGAAACTGTTTTCCTCAAGGACATTTGATCTTAGTTTTGAAGTACTGCTTGAAAATCCTTTAATTTGCACTTCTTCATCCTTAACTCTCTCAAATAAACATCTTGGGCTAAGTTTCAGCAAGAGAAAGCAGTGATGATTATTGCCCTTATTCCCTGTGGTTTTGGCTCTATTCAAATTAGAGGAATTTCCCTGAAGGATTCATTTGTCATGTCACTTCACATTTTTATGTGAAGAAGGCTGGTTAGGGGGTTCTTATTAACACATAATCTTTCTCACAGGACACAGGCAATAAAAAATCACTGCTACTACAAACAACAACTCCATGAAGTCAGAGCACAAAGGAAAATGGTAAGTCTTTAACCTTGTTCTTGACCAAATAAATTCAAGTGTTTATTGGCCGTCCATTCTCTACTTGGAAGGGAAAGAGAAAAATGTTCCACTTAGTCACAATCTCTGATTGTTCCATTAATCAAAATATCAAAGAAGGTCTAGATGATTATTTTAACTAAAAGAGACAGATATTGGTGGAGCTCAGAAGGAATTTAATTTCCTGATCCAGGAATTAAACATACTGAAGTCATCTGCTTGGACTTTCTGTTCTTTCCAATGTGTTCACTTATTTAAATAACATTGAGTTTCCTGAACTTTTTTTTTTTATTTCTTTTTTTAAAAATTAACATATAATGTATTATTTGCCCCAAGGATACAGGTCCGTGAATCGTCAGGCTTACACACTTCGCAGCACTCACCATTGCACATACTCTTCCCAATGTCCATAACCCAACCACCCTCTCCGTACCCCCACTTCCCCTCTGGCAACCCTCAGTTTGTTTTGTGAGATTAAGAATCTCTTATTTTTTTTTCCCTCCTGATCCCATCTTGTTTCATTTTTTCCTTCCCTACCCCCAAACCCCCCATGTTGCCTCTCAAATACCTCATATCAGGGAGCTCATATGATAATCGTCTTTCTCTGATTGACTTTATTCGCTCAGCATAATACCCTCTAGTTCCATCCATGTCGTTGCTAATGGCAAGATTTCATTTCTTTTGATGGCTGCATAGAATTCCATTGCATATATATACCACTTCTTATTTATCCATTCATCTGTTGATGTACAACTAGGTTCCTTCCATAGTTTGGCTATTGTGGACATTGCTGCTATAAACATTCAGGTGCACATACCCCTTTGGATCACTACATTTGTATCTTTAGGGTAAATACCCAGTAGTGTGATTGCTGGGTCATAAGATAGCTTTATTATCAGCTTTTTGAGGAACCTCCATGCTGTTTTCAAGAGTGGCTGCACCAGCTTTCATTCCCACTAACAGTGTAGGAGGGTTCCCCTTTCTCCATATCCTCACCAGCATCTGTCATTTCCTGACTTGTTAATTTTAGCGACTCTGACTGGTATGAGGTGGTATCTCATTATGGTTTTGATTTGTATTTCCCTGATGTTGAATGATGTGGAGCACTTTTTCATGTGTCTATTGGCCCTCTGGATGTCTTCTTTGCAGAAATGTCTATTCATGTCCTCTGCCCATTTCTTGACTGGATTATTTGTTCTTGGATGTTGAGTTTGAAAAGTTCTTTATAGATTTTGGATACTAGCCCTTTATCTGATATTTTGTTTGCAAATATCTTCTCCCACTCTGTCAGTTATCTTTTGGTTTTGTTGACTGTTCCCATTGCTGTGCAAAAGCTTTTGATCTTGATGAAGTCCCAATAGTTCATTTTTGCCCTTGCTTCCCTTATCTTTGCTGATGTTTCTAGGAAGAATTTGCTGTGGCTGAAGTCAAAGAGGTTGCTGCCTGTGTTTTCCTCAAGGATTCTGATGAATTCCTTCCTCACATTGAGGTCCTTATCCATTTTGAGTCTATTTTTGTGTGTGGTGTGAGGAAATGGTCCAGTTTCATTCTTCTGCATGTGGCTGTCCAATTTTCCCAACACCATTTGTTGAAGAGACTGTCTTTCTTTCATTGGACATTCTTTCCTGCTTTGTTGAAGATTAGTTGACCATAGAGTTGAGGGTCTATTTCTGGGCTCTCTATTCTGTTCCACTGATCTATGTGCTGTTTTTGTGCCAGTACCATATTGTCTTGATGATGACAGCTTTGTAATAGAGCTTAAAGTCTGGAATTGTGATGCCACCAACATTGGCTTTCTTTTTCAACATTCCTCCAGCTATTTGAGGTCTTTTCTGGTTCCATATAAATTTTAGGATTATTTGTTCCATTTCTTTGAAAAAAGTTGATGGTATTTTGATAGGGATTGCATTAAATGTGTAGATTGCTCTAGGTAGCATAGACATTTTCACAATACTAGTTCTAATCCATGAGCGTGGAAGATTTTTCCATTTCTTTGTGTCTTCCTCAGTTTCTTTCATGAGTACTTTATCATTCTCTGAGTACAGATTCTTTGTCTTTTTGGTTAGGTTTATTCCTAGGTATCTTATGGTTTTGGGTGCAATTGTAAATGGGATCGATCCCTTAATTTCTCTTTCTTCTGTCTTGTTGTTGGTGTATAGAAATGCAACTGATTTCTGTGTATGGATTTTTATCCTAACACTTTGTACTGAATTCCTGTACAAGTTCTAGCAGATTTGGAGTGGTGTCTTTTGTGTTTTCCACATAAAGTATCCCCGGGCATCCCTGCCGTGTTCCTGAGCTTAGTGGAAAAGTTCTCAGTTTTTCCCCATTGAGAATGATATTCGCTGTGGGTTTTTCATAGATGGCTTTGATGATATTGAGGTATGTACCCTCTATCCCTACACTTTGAAGAGTTTTGATCAAGAAAGGATGCTGTACTTTGTCAAATGCTTTTTCAGCATTTACTGAGAGTATCATATGGTTCTTGTGCTTTCTTTTATTAATGTATTGTATCAACTTGCGGATTGCAAAATTGCAGCCCAGGAATAAATCCCACTTGGTCATGGTGAATAATCCTTTTAATGGACTGTTGGATCTTATTGGTTAGTATTTTGGTGAGAATTTTCGCATCTGTGTTCATCAAGGATATTGGTCTGTAATTCTCTTTTTTGATGAGGTCTTTGTCTGGTTTTGGGATCAAGGTAATGCTGGCCTCATAAAATGAGTTTGGAAGTTTTCTTTCCATTTCTATTTTTTGGAACAGTTTCAGGGGAATAGGTATTAATTCTTCTTTAAATGTTTGATAGAATTCCCCTGGGAAGCCGTCTGGCCCTGGGCTCTTATTTTTTGGGAGATTTTTGATGACTGCTTCAATCTCCTTACTGGTTATGGGTCTGTTCAAGTTTTTTATTTCTTCCTGGTTCTGTTTTGGTAGTTTCTAGGTCTCTAGGAATGCATCCATTTCTTCCAGATTGTCAAATTTGCTGGTGTATAGTTGCTCATAATATGTTCTTATAATTGTTTGTATTTCTTTGGTGTTGGTTGTGATCTCTCCTCTTTCATTCATGATTTTATTTATTTGGGTCCTTTCTCTTTTCTTTTTGATAAGCCTGGCCAGGGGTTTATCAGTCTTATTAGTTCTTTCAAAGAAGCAGCTCCTAGTTTCGTTGATATGTTGTACTGTTTTGTTGGTTTCTATTTCATTGATTTCTGCTCTGATCTTTGTGATTTCTCTTCTCCTGCTGGGTTTAGGCTTTCTTTGCTGTTCTTTCTTCAGCTCCTTTAGGTGTAGGGTTGGGTTGTGTATTTGAGACCTTTCTTGTTTCTTGAGAAAGGCTTGTACCACTATATATTTTCCTCTCAGGACTGCCTTTGCTGTGTCCCACAGATTTTGAACAGTTGTGTTTTTATTATCATTTGTTTCCATGAATTTTCTCAATTCTTCTTTAATTTCCTGGCTGACCCATTCATTCTTTAGTAGGATACTCTTTAGCCTCCATGTATTTGGGTTCTTTCCAACTTTTCTCTTGTGATTGAGTTCTAGCTTCAGAGCATTGTGGTCTGAAAATATACAGGGAATGATCCCAATCTTTTGGTACTGGTTGAGACCTGATTTGTGACCCAGGATGTGATCTATTCTGGAGAATGTTCCATGTGCACTAGAGAAGAATGTATATTCTGTGGCTTTGGGATGGAATGTTCTGAATAGATCTGCGATGTCCATCTGGTCCAGTGTGTCATTTAAGGCCTTTATTTCCTTGTTGATCTTTTGCTTGGATGAGCTGCTCATTTCAGTGAGGGGTGTGTTAAAGTCCCCTACTATTATTGTATTATTGTCGATGTGTTTCTTTGATTTTGTTATTAATTGGTTTATATAGTTGGCTGCTTTCATGTTAGGGGCATAGATATTTAAAATTGTTAGATCTTCTTGTTGGACAGACCCTTTGAGTATGATATATTCTCCTTCCTCATCTCATATTATAGTCTTTGGCTTAAAATCTAATTGATCTGATATAAGGATTGCCACCCCAGCTTTCTTTTGATGTTGATGACCATGGCAAATTGTTTTCCACCCCTTCACTTTAATTCTGGAAGTGTCTTTGGTTCTAAAATGAGTTTCTTGTACATAGCATATTGATGGGTTTTGTTTTTTTATCCATTCTTATACCCTGTGTCTTTTGATTGGGGCATTTAGCCCATTTACATTGAGGTAGTTATTGAAAGATATGAATGTAGTGCCATTGTATTGCCTGTAAGGTGACTGTTACTATATATTGTCTCTGTTCCTTTCTGGTCTGTAACTTTTAAGCTCTCTCTTTGCTTACAGGACCCCTTTCAATATTTCCTGTAGGGCTGTCTTGGTGTTTACAAATTCTTTTAGTTTTTGTTTGTCCTGGAAGCTTCTTATCTCTCCTTCTATTTTCAATGATAGCCTAGCTGGACAAGAGTATTCTTGGCTGCATGTTTTTCTCATATAATGCTCTGAATATATCATGGCAGTTCTTTCTGGCCTGCCAGGACTCTGTGGGTAAGTGTGCTGCCAATCTAATATTTTTACCATTGTATGTTACAGACTTCTTGTCGTGGGCAGCTTTCAGGATTTTCTCTTTGTCACTAAGACTTGTAACTTTTACCATTCGATGATGGGGTGTGGACCTATTTTTATTGATTTTGAGGGGGGGGGTTCTCTGTGCCTCCTGGATTCTGATGCTTGTTCCCTTTGCCATGTTAGGGAAATTCTCTACAATAATTTGCTCCAATATACCTTCTGTTCCCCTCTCTCTTTCTTCTTCTTCTGGAATCCCAATTATTCTAATATTGTTTCATATTATGGTATCACTTATCTCTTGAATTCTCCCCTTGTGGTCCAGTAGTTGTTTGTCTCTCTCTTTTGCTCAACTTCTTTTTCTTTGTCATTTGGTCTTCTATATCATTAATTCTCTCTTCTGCCTCACTTATCCTAACAGTAAGAGCCTCCATTTTTTATTGCACCTCATTCATAGCTTTTTTAAATTTTAGCCTGGTTAGATTTTAGTTCTTTTATTTCTCTAGAAAGGGCTTTTAGTTCTTCAGACAGGGTTTCTCTAATATCTTCCATGCCTTTTTTGAGCCCAGCTGGCACCTTGAGAATCGTCATTCTGAACTCTAGATCTGACATACTACCAATATCTGTATTGATTAGGTCCCTAGCCTTTGGTACTGTCTCTTGTTCTTTTTTTGTGGTGAGTTTTTCCATCTTGTCATTTTATCCAGATAAGAATATATGAAGGAGCAAATAAAATACTAAGAGGGTGGCAAAGATCCCAGAAAAAAAATAACAAAATCAGAAGAGACCCCAAATTGGGAGAGAAGAAAAGGGGTAAAAAGAAATTAAAAAAAAAATATATATATATATATATTAGACTGGTGAATAGAATAGAGCCACCCACTTGATTTTGGGTATTTTGGTCTGTTAAAAGAATCTACTTCCCAAAATTTTAAAGAAAGAAAAATATATACAAAAATAAGAGTAAACACGATGAAGAGATGGAATATAACTGTAAAGATGAAAATTTAAAAAAATTATAAAAAAGGAATTGATAAGTTGGTGGGAAAAAGAAAGAGAAAAAAACGTGGAGAGAATGTGCTCAGGCTGGAGACTAGAACAAAGTCCTGTGCTTGATTTAGGGTGTATTTGGATCTATTAGAAGAAATTGTATCCCAAAATTTTTTAGGAAAAAGAAAACTTCTATATGTGTACAAAACATAAATTTAGATACAATGAAGGATAAAATATGACTATAATAATGAAGGTTTAAAAGATTTTTTTTAAAAGTATTGTTAAGATAAGCTATTTAAAAAATGTTGAAAGGGAAAGAGGAATAGTTAAAAAATTGGAATAAGAAAAAAAAATTTAGTTAACTTTGCAAGACCAAACAATCATGGGGAGAAAGCCATGAATTGCATGCTTTGGTGCCCCTAGCTCTGGAATTCCACTGTTCTCCTTGATCAGTGAGCTTGGTCTTGGCTGGATGTTCTTGCCAATCTTTTGGGGGAGGGGCTTGTTGTAGTGATCCTCAAATGTCTTTGCCCAAGGCAGAATTGCTCCACCCTTGCCAGGGGCGGGACTAAGTAATCTGCTCCAGTTCACTTTCGGGAGCTTTTGTTCCCTGAACGCTTTCCGTAGAGCTCTGGAGGATTGGGAAAATGGCGGCCTCCCAATCTCTGGCCTGGAGGAGCTGAGAGCTCAGGCCCCACTATTCAGTGCACCCTAAGAGAAAAGCGGTCATCACTCCCGTCTCCCTGGTCTCCTGCCACACTCCAAGCTCACCTGGCCTGTGACTGAGTGTTTCTATCTCTGGCACACAGCCCCGTTTGGAGTCTCCAAACCCACCAGATTCCTGCCGCTCTGCTCTCTGGTGGCTCTCCCCGGATCTGACACTTGTGGGGTCCCTGCTCCAAAAGCAGTGTCCTGACTGTGCCACGGATCACAGTTTAAGGTAACCCCAAACTGAGAGCTTACTCCTCAGCTCCGTTTCTGTAGCTAGCTTCCCCACTCTGATACCTGTGAGCTCTGCTATACTCTGACACCCCTGATCCATTTGTGACCCTGAGCGACCTGAGACCACACTGTCCCCATGAGGGCTCCACCCTGGCTTAGCCTCTGGAGCGATGTTCCTCAGTGGAGCAGACTTCTTAAATTTCTGATTTTGTGCTCTGCTGCTCTGCTGCTTGCTGGGAGCCAGCACCTCCCACCCCCCACAGTCTATCTTCCCGTCACTTTGGATTTGCTTCTCCACAGGTCCTACCTTTCAGAAAATGGTGGATTTTCTGTTCCCAGAATTGCTGCTCTTCTTCTCTTTGATCTCCTGTTGTGTTTGTAGGTGTTCAGAATGGTTTGATAACTATCTAGCTGAACTCCTGCGACTTGATGTCATCTCAGTCTGCTACTCCTCTGCCATCTGTGACCAGTCCCCCCGAGTTTTCTGAACTTTTTACACAAGAAACAGAAGCTGATATCCATTAGAGGAGAAATGTAGATCAGTGTGTCTTGGATGAATACATCCAATATATAGGCGTGCTCACCTATATAAAAAGTCCACATATAGTCCCTGCTTGCAGATGGGGAGCCATGTGACCACTTCTGACCAATGAGATATGAGTGAAAGTGACTTTCATGTAAGTTCTCTTTGCCTCCCAGGGACTGTTCCAGGGTGAATTTCTAGAGGATGGAGCCTCCATAAGCCTGGGTCCCTGAGTACTATATGCAGCAGGGCTTCCCAGCCACAATGGACAAGTAGTATGAGTGAAAAATTAAGCTTAGTTCCCCCCCAGCATTATTTATCTATTTATTTATTTATTTAAATTTTTAAAATTTATTTTCAGCGTAACAGTATTCATTGTTTTTGCACCACACCCAGTGCTCCATGCAATCCGTGCCCTCTCCAATACCCACCACCTGGTTTCCCCAACCTCCCACCCCCCGCCCCTTCAAAACCCTCAGATTGTTTTTCAGAGTCCATAGTCTCTCATGATTCACCTCCCCTTCCAATTTCCCCCAACTCCCTTCTCCTCTCTAACTCCCCTTGTCCTCCATGTTATTTGTTATGCTCCACAAATAAGTGAAACCATATGATAATTGACTCTCTCTGCTTGACTTATTTCATTCAGCATAATCTCTTCCAGTCCCATCCATGTTGCTACAAAAGTTGGGTATTCATTCTTTCTGATGGAGGCATAATACTCCATAGTGTATATGGACCACATCTTCCTTATCCATTCATCCGTTGAAGGGCATCTTGGTTCTTTCCACAGTTTGGCGACTGTGGCCATTGCTGCTATAAACATTGGGGTACAGATGGCTCTTCTTTTCACTACATATGTATCTTTGGGGTAAATACCCAGTAGTGCAATGGCAGGGCCATAGGGAAGCTCTATTTTTAATTTCTTGAGGAATCTCCACACTGTTCTCCAAAGTGGCTGCACCAACTTGCATTCCCACCAACAGTGGAAGAGGGTTCCCATTTCTCCACATCCCCTCCAACACATGTTGTTTCCTGTCTTGCTAATTTTGGCCATTCTAACTGGTGTAAGGTGGTGTCTCAATGTGGTTTTGATTTGAATCTCCCTGATGGCTAGTGATGATGAACATTTTTTCATGTGTCTGATATAAGCTTAGTTTTATTGAGCTACTGAGAAGTAGGACTGGCCCCTGTAGAACTATGTAGACTTGACCAATGTGAGCTTTATGACCTGCCAGAAAACTTCCCAAATATGGACCATGTTTTCTTCAGAGTGGTCAGTGTTTGGAACATCAAAATCAAACCTGTGGGGAGCGGTGCACATTAAAGTAATAAAATATGTAGACAAATGAAACAAAACAAAACACATTTTATTTCACAATCTTTGTGGCCAGAAGACTCTGATACTTAGTAGGGAATAGCTCAATATTCAAGAATGTTAAAATCATTTAAAAAATATCCTGCATGTTCTTTCTTGATAATTCCTAAAATTTCCTGGTAATAGCAAGTTCTATTACATTCTTAGAGTTTGCCAGAGCATTTGGTTGACTAGAGTCTTTAGGCAAAACTAATCTATCCAGTGTTTTGGTGCCAGTGAGGTTGCTATTCTCTCCCTTTGGTAATTCCAACAATACTTTGTTACCTCAGGAAATGCAGAGGACCAAACATCTCACATCTACCGTCTTAGAAGCTTCCACTTAAGCTTTCAGGCTCTCAGAATCACAAATATTGACTCCTGTTAGTCTGGGGGAGGAATTCTGTCTAGCTTTGTTCTGGTAAATAATTCCTTCAGAGCTTCTCATATACCTGCTCAGGACTTTTAGCTATAGAAATTAAGTATATACAATTTCAACAGTCTCTGCCCTCATTCTGCTTATAACCTACCTGAGGAAAAAGTCATAAAAGCAAGGACGAAATAAAATAAAACAAGTGAATAAGTTCAGAGAAATAAATAAGTTTCCAAAAAAGAAAGCTGTGGGAATTCCTACAAGAAAACAGTTACATCAGGCTGGCAGAAAGTAGAATTTCATCTGTGTCTTAAGTGGTAAGTCAACTTTTGACAAATGAAGGTGGTTATGCTGGCATGTAGAACATTGTGTACAAAGGCCTGGTATGAGGCATGACTGGAATAAAGCAAAAACTGGGGAGAGAAGCTTGGAAAGATAGGTTGGAAGCAGATTGTTGAAAGTACTGGGTAGTGGGAGGACAGAAAACGTAAGCTTTGAGATCATCGAGAAGTATCATTATTATTGTGAGGAACCTGGTGGCATTTTAGTGACAATAGTCTCATAAGCCAGCTGCAAGATTCCTTGGAGAGGGAGGGACCTGGCAGGGCAGATGGTTCCGTGGGAGACAGGCAGTCATGTGTGCACAGAGGTGGCAGTCAGAGAGGCCGTGGTGGGAAAAGGGGTTGCAAACCTAGAGATTTGCGATCGATGATGCTGATAATGGCCAACACTTGTTAGCTTGTGCAGTGGGCCAGGCAAGGTTGGAAGCATTACACACGTTCATTCAGTTCGCACAACACCCTGAGTGGTAGGTATTTCTATTATTCATGTTTCAAAGATTTAAAAACACAAGTGAGGTTAAGTCACCTCATGGCTCAGTAGATTTGGGTGATCTCCAGTGACTATCATGGATGGAAATGAAGGTCAGCAGAATCAAAACTCTGCTGAACAGAGGGGGCGTGGTGCTTATTTTGGGCGAAATTCCCATTGGAAAGCTGGGTCTTCCATCACTCTCAGATCCCAATGTTGCTCTATGAGACCAAGGAGCTGAGGGGGCGGGGCCAGCAAGGTAGCTCATAACCAGGACACCTTCTCTCAGGTACAGTGCCTTAAGTAGGACAACTGAGATCTTGCTGAAATGCACTTATGGAAAAGGAAGACCATGTGGTTTGGTGCAGAAATGCATCTGGGCCAGGAACTGCCATTTCCTAGCTGGGTGTCCTTGCACAAGTTACTTAACCTTGCTGAGGTTTCATTTCTATACTTGCAATGTAGAGATGATAAAAATTCCTTCCTGAGAGGGTTGTTATGAGTATTAAAGGGAATGAGGAAGTGAATTGTTCTGCACCTGGCATGTAATAAAAGCTCATTCAGTGTCAGCTTTTTTTTTTTTTTTAATTACCCAGCACCACTAGCTATTTTGTTATTACCCAACTATATTTTGTTAAACCTGTATCGGGTAAATCAGGGCAATAAAAAGAAACTGAAAAATTGAAACAAATGTTATTATAGCTACACACGCAAATGTGAGAGCCAATCAAGACACATCCGATTTCCATCTTCTCTTTGACAAAGGACCTTTCAGCACATGCTCTATAGGCAATGAAAAGCACATTATTCTTTTCTTCTCTGGTTTGCACCTCTTCCTTTCAGGAATTTGATAAAGGGGGAAAGTGCAAGTTGCCTTATCTAAAACAGTGCAATAGTTGATTGTCTGAACTGGCATTTTGTATTTGATGTTCCCAAAGGGATAGATGCTGGAGCCATATAGACCATCTGGGCCCCAAGGGCATCCCTGGCCTTCTCTGCAGGAATACATTTAACATATATGCATCAGGGAAGCACATGTCCACACAGTATCCATACCTGAAGCAGCTTCAGAAGAGGGAAGTGCCTCTGTGCAAGAGAAAAAGCTGAATTAAAAAAAAAAAATAAACAAATCTCTGTATAACTGTATAAGCCCCTTAGTTCTGCCGTTACTGTAAGTCACTGATCATACCTTCAGGAGATTGCATGAAATCGATCTCTGAAAACTGTTGCAGCAACCTCTTTTCATAGCTGGCTGGTTTTTTGTTTTTTTGTTTTTTTTCTCTTCGGTAACAGAGATGTATTTTTTTTTCTTTTTAAAGATGGCCACTTCCTTCTACTTCCTTTCTTTCAGGGTTTGTGCTCATTTATGCATCAACACAAAAGAGAAAATATTTTAAATGTTTTGGGTGTGTGTCTGAAAACCAGTCAATGCCTGTCTGCTTTTTATTTACTTGCTTATTATATTAAGATATTTTTGTTGACTTGGAGCACCACCCAGTGGCAATGTGTGGCATATATATATATATATACACACACACACACACACACACACACACACACACACACACATACATATATGAGATGGAGATATATATATATATATATATATATATATGTATATATAAAAAATTTGGAGATGGAAGCAATATTAGAACCAATTGATTAATTTTCTTTGAAATGAACTGAAGAAACTGGTGACTCCAAGAGAGGTATAGGAAGAGACCATTGCAATTGTCATGACTGTAATTCTTACCTTTCTTTCTTTTTGCTTTTGTTCCTTTGGTTCATGACATTTCATTTATTGTTGCTGCTATGTATTCAAACCAAACCAAACCAAACCAAACCACTCCACCCCCATCCCCAAATACAAACCTGAGTTTTTGTGATAGCTTTTAGTATTTATTCCCTGAGGCTATTATTGAAATAGACACTTTAGTAGTTTAAACATTGGATCGATATGAACATAATCCAAATCTGCGTGTTCCCACTGCCACCTTACCAGGGCTTTTGAGAAGGGTCATAGACTCATGAGGAGAGCTCTTCCTTTCCTGCCTATTGCACTGAGGCCCCTCCCGTAATGTTTCTCTGTTGCTTCCTTTGGATACTGCCGGTCTTGTCAAGTACAATAGTTCTCCCTTATTTGCAATTTCAGTTACACACGATCATCTGTGGTCCAGAAGTCGATGATCCTCCTTCCAATGTATCATCAAAAGGCCAGTGGTAGCCTGATGCTACGTGACAAAGCCGACATCATTCCCCTCGCTTCATCTCATGATGCAGGCATTTTATCATCTTACATCATCCCAAGAAGGGTGAGTACAGTACATTAAGATATTTTGAGAGAGAGAAACTATATTCACATAACATTTATTACAGTATAGTGTTATAATCGTTCCATTTTATTACTAGTTATTGTTAATATCTTATGAGACCTAATTTATAAATTACTTTATAAGAGGTATGTCAGTATAGGAAAGATACATGATATATACAGGGTCTTCCCGTCAGAAGTTTCAGGTATCCATTAGGGGTCTTGGAATGTACCCCTGTGGATAAGGGGGACTACTGTAGCCTACATTTTCATCTGTGATAGGACCCTTATGTTAGCTCATCTCAAACTCAAAGCCACATAGGTCTTTCAGCCATGACTGGCTGCTAGGGCACGGTGAGGTACTGCTATTGGAAAGTTCAAGCATGGGACCATTCACGCCAAATTTTGCCTTGTTGATTTTGGTCCCAATGTTGTTAGGGTCCACTGAATTGTCTTATCTATCTGGTCTAGTGTTACATCATCTAGAAATGTAACAATCATTCCATGTGTGTCTCATGCTATTGATAAACACGTAGACTAGGAGATGTTTAACAAGAACAGGGGTGGCACACCAGAGTTCTGTCCAGGGCTCTTTGGCAGCATTCTGTGGGTTGGTTTAGGGATTTAATTAGTTATGATCTTATGAAATTAAAAAAAATAATCATAACAACACCATTTTATTTATATATTTTTTATTTTATTTTTTAAAAAGATTTTATTTATTTGAGAAAGGGAGAGAGCAAGAGAATGGGTGGGGGAAGGGCAAAGGGAAAAGCAGACTCCCCACTGAGCAGGGAGCCAGACCTGGGACTTGAGCCCAGGACCCTGGGATCATGACCTGAACTGAAGGCAGATGCTTAACCAACTGAGCCACTCAGGTGCCCCTTATTTTATTTTTTTAAAAAATTTTATTTCTTTATGTAATCTCTACACCCAAGATGGGGCTTGAACCCACAACCCCAAGAGTAAGAGTTGCATGCTCCACCACTGGAGCAAGTCAGGCGCCCCTCAACTATATTGTTTTGAATCATCTTTTATATCTAGGCAGGTATTATTACCATGTATGATTTTGGATGTTGTTGACATTTTTGCAAAGTAGACCTTGGAGTCCACGTTTTTATCCTCAGTTTTTTTTTTTAAAAGATTTTATTTATTTATTTGAGAGAGAATGAGTGAGAGAGAGCATGAGAGAGGAGAAGGTCAGAGGGAGAAGCAGACTCCCCAAGGAGCTGGGAGCTCGATGCGGGACTCGATCCTGGAAGTCTGGGATCATGACCTGAGCTGAAGGCAGTTGCTCAACCAACTGAGCCACCCAGGTGCCCATCCTCAGTTTTTAAGATAGCAAACAGAAGAATGGAAACATTAAGTGATATGCCCGTGGTTGCACCCAGCTTGGAAGTGATTGAGCTAACTGGCACATATTCCTGACTGACCTCGAGGTCTACACATATCTGCTCTACCAAAATGCCTCATGGTTTCGTCTTCTGAAGACATGGTTCTTTAAAAGTAATCCTTGGTCAAAGGAAGCAGAGAAATAGAATTACAAGCTGACAAAGTTCAGTTCAAACAATTAATACTGTTGGGACAATTAATTCATTATTAAATGAGTTGGAATGCATATTTGTAATTGTTCCTGGGACTATGGTCACATGATGAGAATGTCAGCCTAGCTTTTGTCAATATGATAAATGAAATAAGTACCAGCTACTCATTAGTGAATTAAATGTTTTCAAATTCATAAAAAAATTATATGCTTCTTATCCAGAATGAAGACTAGCAGTGACAAGGCAGCCTTGCACCTCTTCCGACCCTACCGGGGATGCTTTTAATGTTCTGCTTTTACTTGAGATGCTTAACGCACATTTCTATTTGATTGCTCTCCTTAGAATGCAGATTTTTTTTCTATATGTAATTTGCTGAAAGTATTTTTTAAAAAGCCAATTTTTTATGTCTAATAAAATGGTCATATTAAATATTTTTATTGTAAAACATCACATATAGAAAAAAAGTCTATAAAATATATATGCACAGTCCAGAGAACAATATTGAAATTAATTGTCTTGCATGAACCCATTTTTCAGGTAAAGAAATGTCTCTTAGAATCTCACCAAGAGGGGCACCTGGGTGGCTCCATGGGTTAAGCACCTGCCTTCGGCTCAGGTCATGATATCAGAGTCCTGGAACGCAGTCCCATGTTGTTGGGTTCCCTGCTCAGCAGGGAATCTGCTTATCCTTCTCCCTCTGCCCCTCCTCCCTGCTCGCACAGGCACTTTCTCTCTCTCGAATAAATAAGTAAAATGTTTTTTTTGTTTGTTTGTTTTAGTAAAATGTTAAAAAAAAAAAAAAAGAAGAAGAAGAAGAAGCCCTCTGAGGAGTGCCTGGTTGGCTCAGTTTGACTTTTGCTCAGGGCTTTGGCCCTCAGTGGGGCTCTGCACTCAGCGGGAAGTCTGCTTCTCTCTCCCTCTGCTCCTTCCCCTCCTTCTGCTTCTCCCTTTCCCTCTGTGTTCTCCTCTCCCTCTGCTTGTGTGCTTTCTCAGATAAATAAATTTTAAAAATCTTAAAAAAAAAAAGGAAAAAAAAAGGAAAAAAAAAAAAGGAGCCTACTGAGATTTCCCTCCTTTCTCCCCAGAGGTAATTATTATCATAACACTTGTGTTAATGGTTTGCTTTTCTTTATGGTTTCACCATTTATGTAAATATCTTAAGAATATACAATTTAATTTTGCCTATACTTGAATTTGATAAATGGAATTACTATCCCATTATTCTTCTGTGACTTCCTTTTTTGGGGTCCAATGTTGTGAGATTCATCCATGTCTTTGCACGGTAGCTGTAGTCCATTCATCGCTGAACAGCATTCCACTGCATGCCTGTGCCGCTGGGTGTTCATTCATCCTCCTGCTCGTGTTCATTTGGGCTGGTTCCAGTTTGGGGCTATTATAAACATTGTGCAACACATAGTTTTGTATATACCCTGGGAGGGGGGAGGGGGGTTGGGTGAGCCTGGTGGTGGGTATTAAGGAGGGCACGTGTTGCATGGAGCACGGGTGTGGTGCATAAACAGTGAATCTTGGAACACTGAAAAAATTAAAAATAAAAAAAAACACATATGCTACCATTTTCCCCCTGTGGTGACCATGGAAGTAGTCTTTCCATAGTGCAAATTTGTTGTTGTTGTTTTTTTTTTTTGATCCGTGATTTTTACCTTTAGATGAATTTTTGGCAAGACTTCAGCCCTTCCAAAATTCCTATCAGTTTTCTCACTGATGTTCAAAGCCACTCTCTTTCCTTACAGATTGCCAGATGGTCTTCCCTGACTCAAATCTCTTCTTCCTTCCCAACAACTACAGATACAATACATCGTATGCTCCTCTAATTTGGAACTTTCTACATCACACAGACTTCTTAGGTTGTCACAGCAGGCTACATAATTGGCATGGCCCAGTACAAACAGAAAATGTGGGGCCCTTTTCCCAAAAGCAGGAGAAGCATATAGCTTTTCCTTTCTTCCACAGTCTCTCTCTCCAGTTGTTAGTGTTTTTCAGTTGCCACTTAATGTTGTTGTGAGTAAAGAAAAATGAAAATTTTGTATCATCTTTTTTTTTTATAGGTTTTATTTATTTATTTGACAGAGAGAGAGAGATCATAAGTAGGCAGAGAGTCAGGCAGAGAGTGGGGGGAGAAGCAGGCTCCCTGCTGAGCAGAGAGCCCAATGCGGGGCTCGATCCCAGGACCTGAGCCGAAGGCAGCGGCTTAATCCACTGAGCCACCCAGGCGCCCCGTATCATCATGTTTTATCATTCATCTTTATATTGTGTGATGCTGGTTTTAAAAATGTATAAGAGCAGTTATCTTACATGCATAATCACTGAAATTGCACAATTTGTATTTTGTAGTCCATACACACATATGTATTTGGTTTTCTTCAGGATAGTGAAAACACTTCACAAAACTAACTCAACTGTTTTTCTTTTCCTTTTTGACACCCGTGCATTCTACCAACACTTCCTGTCTTCATCTACTGATGGGGATGGAAAGGCTGAAATTAAGAACCGTGAGCTACTCTTTATATCCTTTTCTTTTGAAGTCATCATTTCCATCTTAGGTGGTTCACTAAGACAGAAAAGTAAGGGTAAGAAAAGCTATCCTAGGTCATGATGTTTCTTAGAATACCACTGTCTCCTTTCTTCGTTTGAGGCAAGTTCTGGTTGGAACAGGCATATAATCTCTAACAGTCCCCACTCACCCAGTCGAAGATCAACACACTTATTTTTTACTTGCTTTGAGTCTTGATGAACTTCCACCTATTGTGGGCCTGCCAGATTTCTGTGCTCATCAGAGGAATGCTGTAGGCAAATGGAACAGCAAGGGATGGTGGCTACCCACTGTGTGTTGTGAGTGTCTCCTCTGCTCAGCCATGTGACACATTGGCCTTCACTCCTAAAACACAAGTTCAAAGATAAAATTATTCAGAATTTCAGGACAGTGGGAGCACAATATTAAACTAAGCAGCAGGGGGTTAGGCATCTGAGCATGGGACCAGAAAATGGGTTACATGCCCATTAAACTGACCCCGGGCTACTATTTGCCTCTGGACTTTTGTACATTCTGTTCTCACTGCTTCTTCTCACATCTTCTGTTCTTCCTCTGCTTCCCCTGCTAACTCCTATGTATCCCTCAAGCCCTGGTGTAGACCTTAATGTCTCTGGAAAGCCTCTCCTGAGTTTTCTCGATGAGGTATTGTGCTGGTCTTCTGTGTTGTAATAGCATTCTTGGCTTTTCTCTATTATTTTATTGTAATTCATTATCAACTGTATTGCATTAAAATAATATGTATCTTCATTTAGATCAAGCCTTCCTTGTGAACAGGAACTTTGTCTCATTCATGGTTGTGCGTCAGGCAACTAGCCCAGTTCTTGATACATATTAGATGCTGAATAAATATTCTTAAATAGCTCAATGAATGAATAAATTGAGCAATTCTTTTCTTTCTTTTCTTTTCTTTTATTTTTTTTAAAGATTTTATTTATTTGACAGAGAGATCACAAGTAGGCAGAAAGGCAGGCAGAGAGAGAGGGAGAAGCAGGCTCCCTGCTGAGCAGAGAGCTCAATGTGGGGCTCGATCCCAGGACCCTGAGATCATGACCTGAGCCAAAGGCAGAGGCTTAACTTACTGAGCCACCCAGGTGCCCCAAGCAATTCTTTTTTAAAAGATTTTATTTATTTATTACAGAGAGAATGAGCAGGATGGGGGAGGGGCAGAGGGAGAGGGAGAAGCAGACTCCCAGAGCAGGGAGCGCATCACTGGACTTGATCCCAAGAACCTGAGATCATGACATGAGCCAAAGGCAGATGCTTAACTGACAGAGCCACCCAGGCACCCCGAGCAATTCTTTCATTATAATTTGTTCTAATTTAATGTTATCATGGGGCTACTGAGATATGTAAGGTTTTGTTTTGTTTTGTTTTAACCTTTACATGAAATGCTGTCCATCTGTTAGTCTTCTGATTTTATCTGTTTCTTCCCAAAACATTGAACTCCTGACTGCTATTTCTTTCTTTCTTCCTTCCTATCTTTCTTTCTTTCTTTCTTTCTTTCTTCTTTCTTTCTTTTTGTCTGCTATTTCTTGTAGAAGTTGGTGTGTTGGCTTTTCTCCTGCTTCCAATATGTTGAGGGCTTGGGAAGTAGATGTTACACTCGATAGGGTTTTGCAGTAAAAGAAGAGTAAGTGGATACAGAATGGAGCATGAGTTACTTCTCTGAAAAAGTGCATGGAGTGTAGTAGGTGAACTATATTGGCTGCTCAGTCACATTGTGGCGTATTCCCCAGTTCTCATCTATGTTTGGAATATGTGACGTGTTACTGGGTTCTCCATTGCTGTTTCCAACTCTACTCTCCATACTTAGTTCCCCTGGGCACGTGTCTTTGCAGACTGCACCTGTAACTCCCTCTGCATCTTGGGATGCCCTATACATTCTGGTTGGAGCCCTTTTGGGGCCAATCCATGGGAAAGGCAGCCTGCTTACCTGTGCTTCTCCTCCTGGTTCCGTTTCTTCCTCTGTGTCTCAAGCAGCAAAGTTTCTTGTGAGTTTTGAAACTAGTTTGAGATAGCAGAGGCCTCCTGTAGGATTGTGGTGTGATGCCGCCTGGAGGGCCCCTCCCCTCTTGGCCCTGCGCTTCCTGGCAGCCATTCTTCCTTTCCCCCAGCATTCCCCTCACTGATCCATCTTGTCTAATAGCTCAGCCCCTGAACCCGCAACCTGTGCTATACTTGAGAATGATGAGTCAGCTGAAAAACCATCCTTATCAGTGAAGATTCCTCAGGTGCCGACCCTGTTTCTCCATCTCATCCTGATTTTTAGAAGAACCCCAAATCCTTTTATTTAAAAATCCTTTTCCTGTGTAATCAGTCAGCAATAGAAACTTGTAACCGATAGCTTAGACTACAGAGAAAGATCTTCTGGTCCCTCTTTGTCCTCTCTCTTTTCTTTCCACTCCTTGCTCACAGAGCATCTAATTTTTCCAGCAAAACCACACTCTTTCAGAGAATTTTGAGGTGGGGCCTGCTGGTTTTGCCATGTCTGTTTCTGAGACTGGTTGTCCTTCTCAGTATCCAGCCTCCTGTTGCAGACCAAGCTTCCCAGCGTGAGCAAATTCACCTTTAACTCCCCAGTGAATATCAAAAGTATCTTGCACCCCTCCCTTTTATTCCACATAAAGAATTCACACTTGTCATCTGAACTTTTAGGTCAGAATTCTGGATCTGTCATGAACCAATCTAGTTTCTCTAATGCACTCTCCTTGTTCAGTAGAATATACTTAGTATGTAGCTGTTGACACCTACCACGTATCAAGAACTGTCTAAGGACTGAGATTTCAGCAAAGAACTAAGCATACAAATTCCCTGTTCTATTCCAACTTATATCTTAGTAACATGTTTATTAGTTATATATTTAGTTAATATGTATTTATAATTAATACATGTCATTATGTTTTATAATATATGACTTGTTTATTATAGAATGATATATTATGTATAATATATAATATGTATACTGTAAATGAGTAAGTATAGAGTGTGGCCAATGGAGACAGAAGTATTGGGAGAGAGGGGAGGGAACAAGGATGGCCAGGGGAGGATGTGGGAGCAGATTCGTCTTATACAGGTATTGTCAATGTGCCATTTGAACAGAGGCATGAAAGGAGTGATGGTCTACATGGGGAATAGTATTTTAGGTAGAGGGAAGAGCAAGAAAACACGTCCTGAGATAGGGTTGCTTGTTGCAGTGATTAAGTTTGACCTATAAATTATCTAGAATATTTCTCAATCTGTAAATATTTCTAAAACATTTTGTCACAGACTTTTAAAACCAGAAATGTCATCCTTTCACACAGCTTATCTAGAGGCAGAGCTAATGTGTTCTCTTAGGGTTTTAGAAGGTGTTGGGCTTGAGCTTAGACTGCTTTGTTTTCTGTGTCACCCAACTTGAGACTTGAGGACATATTTCTGGGATTCCAACCTTATCAGGTCTCTTGGAGGGTTGTCTTTAATCGCTCCACTTGGTGGAGGAGGTGCTGGGCATTTCTGTACCACATGAGTCAGATTTGACCTCACTGGGGATTGGAAGGAGGACAGGGTTAGGATTTGAGTATTTCTTCCCTTCTAGGCAGCCATGATGACTGAGGAGGGCAATACAGCACTCTGCAGAAAACCAGGGCTCTCGATGCCAACTGTTGTGTTCTGCCACGTATAGCCAGCTCATTGTATGTCTGATACAAGACCACAGAGGCTTGGTGAATATGAGTACTTTGGCCTGTAAATCATGTACAATCATGTTATACCGAATAAGCCCGAAAGACATATTTGATGCAAAGGACACCAGAGGACATGAGGCTGGGGGACATTCTGTCTTTTTAGTCAGGATTCATATAAATATATTTAGCAATAAAAAAGGCACAGTCACCAGCCTTTCAGGGGTACCTTTTAGATGGGCTGTGACAGATGTTAATTCTTCAGTTGTTAGATTTTGAGGAGAAGAGAGGGTGACCAGGGGAAAGAGCTAGGGAAATGGCTATTTATGTAACAAGTTCATCAGCTCTGCTTTTAATGACCTTAATGAGACAGCTACCAAATTCACAGTACGAGGATTGTCCAGAGAATGTACAGGGGTGGGGAAGAAGGACAGGGCAACTTGAGGGCCACCCCAGAATTATGCCTACTGTACCTTAAGACTTGTTCTGAGGAGTAAATGAGTGATGCATGTCACATACTTAGCACAGGTTTTATAGCCAATGTTACCATTATTGTTATTTTTATCATTAAGTTATTAATTTCTTTGAGCCTTGATTTTTTCATCTGTGAAATGGACATGAAAATGACAGATATTATAAGGATTAAATGCAATATGTAAGTGAATGTGCTTTTAAAGTTGCGAAGAGTTACCCCAACGTTAATCATATCAATCTTCATGTAGGGCAGAAGGTGAATGGAGGGAGAGAAACAATGTCTTCAAGGACTTCTAGGGGAGCTGACATACATTTCTGGACAATATGACTTTAGCTTGGACTGAGTGAGCCCAGGGGGGAAGGGAGGACGGGGGAAACTTACCATGTAACTCAGTGTAAACGAATTATTTATCTACTACATCTCTATCTATGTTCTTTCCATTAGCTTGTGACAAGGAACACATTATTTTGCTTTACTATATGTTTTTAAATAATAGTAAGTCAATTTCAATTTAATAAATAAATAAAATAAAGTCTTAATTTAAAACTTCTTTAAACTGCAAAGGATAAACATTTATTTATTCATTTATTTATAACCAGTACACAAAAGCAGATGTGGGCCAGCTGTCATCATTGTGATGTTAGGATATGACAACAGAATGGTGCCACACTTGGTGCTCAACATACACATAAGATAAATACCATGATTACAGGTAATCGTTGGTCATGGGAGGATTGTAAATACAAGTACAAACACAAGTACTGAATTACATGGCAGTCTTGCTAATAAGGCAGCTAATTATCCATATGACTGAAAATACGCTTTTTAAACAAGATCGTGACTAAAATAAGATGACAACACTAACTTTCTCATAGAAAGTTACGCTTAGGTGCCTTGGGAATGTATCTATGAATTCAAGTTTGAGAAACACGGATTCAGTCTAACTTATTTGCTGATACTGCTGGGAAAATGTCTGTTTCCACGTGGGACCAGGGATATTAACCTTGGCTTTGTTTTTTTTCTTGATCTCAGAGGTTGGTTGGTTGGTTTGGAGACACTGGAACTCTGGAATACTTCTTTTATTTTAAATGCATATACTTGATCAAGTATCTGATGACGTAGCCACACTCCCTTCTACAGTGGACACCCTCGGGCAACCTCAGTTTTCATAGCTCAGCCATGAAGCATGAAGTTTGCTGTGTGGTTAAAAGACGACTTGAAGTCTACATACTAAAGCTTGGAGACTTTCCTCAGGGGGAACCACTTAAACAACTTAGATTCTCCTTCTGGTACTATTACACTGTGCTCTCTCTCTCTCTCTCCCCTGTGTCCTCTTTCCCCCTCTTCTTCTGGAGCCCCGCTATTGATTTACTATGTAGAAATCAGAATCCAAATTAACTCTTTGGACTTGGTTATGTGTAAACCTCCTACAGCACAGCACGGTGCAGCTGAAGGGCACGTGTTTGGGAGCATGGTTGAGTTCGACTCCAGGCTTGTCCACTTAAGTTGCTTCCAAAATCTAATGCTGTACTGTACTGTGGTTAACTGAAGGTAATAAAAAAATTGCTTAGTCACTGTAGGCAAAGTTACCTAACTTCTCTGAGCTGCTGTGTCCATGTAACAGGGAGAGTGGTAAAACCTACCTCCTAGGATTGAGATAATAAACTGAATAAAATATGTAGAACAGTGTCTGGCATATAGTAAGCATTCAATAAATATTTACTCTTCTTATGCTTTGCAGAATCCGAGATGTGAATTTATCTAAAGGGTGCAAAGAAGAACTCACACCCTTAGCATAAGAGACAGATACATCATCCCTATTGCCAAGCTGTGTTTCAGAATGAGCTGGCTCACACATTTAATAGACAAGTATATGTTTAGGAAAGGGAATTTATACAGAGATACTTGTTAAAGTTTCTGTTGATTTTATTATTGATGATTTCTTATCCCTATTATTCTTCTTAGATTGTTTGGAGGTAGAGTGGGGAACCTTGAACTTCTTGCCCACAGTAGCTCCAATTACAATCCAACTGGTTTGGAATACGCTCTTGTTAGGCATAGTTTTATTATCCTTTAAATCAGCCAGGGTTGAGAATCACTGAGTTACATGATCTATACATTCAGATCATTATTAGCAAAACTGACATAACCTTTCTCTACCTCAGTCTTTTCATCTGTAACATAGAAACATTGGATGAAATACTCTCTAATTTAACAGTTCAAGTACCCTACGTTTGGCTAACAACCATTACTCTTCCATGCATGAACATTTAAAAAAAACCCTTAAAAATTATATAAGCAGTTCAGCTTCATTGTAAAAAAATTAGAAATAAAGATTAGCAGAATAGGGGGAAAAGCCACTTACTGAAATTTTTATAAGCTTTCCATACTTTCAGAGTGGGTATATGTGTGTATGTTAAATTTAACATTATTATTATTAGTTGTTTGAAAGACAATTTTAAAAACATTTATTTATTTATTTTTAAGGGAAGGGAGAAACAGAAAGAGAGGAGAGTAAGAAACTCAAGCAGACTCCAGGCTGAACATGGAGCCCCAGGTGGGGCTTCATCTCACCACCTATGAGATCATGACTGAAATCAGAAGTAGGATGCTTAAGTGACTAAGCCAACCACCCATCCCAAGAGACATTTTTAACAATACCTCTCTGATATATTAGCTGAAAAACTGAGTAGAATAACATATCAATAGTTCACCTTCCACTGTTGGTGGGAATATAAATTGGTGCAGCCATATGGAAAAGAGTATGAAGGGTCTTCAAAAAACTAAAAATAGACTTGGGTGAGCCTGGTGGTGGGTATTATAGAGGGCCTGTATTGCATGGAGCACTGGTTTTGGTGCATAAACAATGAATTCTGGAGCACTGAAAAGAAATTAAAAAAGAAAAAGTAACCCATTGGAAAAATATTAAAAATAGAAATACCATGTCATTCAGATATTCTAATTCTGGGAATATGTCAAAAAGAAGCAGAAACACTAACTTGAAAAGATATCTGCACTCCCATGTTTATAGCAGCATTATTCACAATAGCCATGACATGGAAACAACCTAAGTATCCATGGATGAATGAATGGATAAAAAATGTGGTACATTCTGTATAATCATGTACAATGCTACTTGGCTGTTAAAAAGGAGGAAATCCTGCCCTTTGCAACCATATGGATGTAACTAGCGGCATTATGGTAAGTGAAATAAATCAGACATAGAAAGATAAATACTATGTGATTTCATTTATATGTGGAATTGTAAAAAACCAACCAACCAACCAACCAACCAACAACCAAAAATAAACACAAAGATACATACAGAACAGATAGCTAGTTGCCAGGAGGCAGTGAGGGTGGGGATGGGTGAAATGGGTAAAGGTAGTCAAACAGTACACATTTTCAGTTATAAAATAAGTAAGTCCTGGGGATGTAGTACATAGCGTGGTGACTAAAATTAATACTAGTATGTTTATATTTGGAAGTTGCTAAAAGAGTAGATGTTAAAAGTTTTCATCACAAGAAAAAACATTTATAACTGTGTGTGGTGATGGATGTTAACTAGATTTGTGATGATCACTTTGCAATGTAAACAAATATTGAATCTGTATGTCATACACCTGAAACTAATATAATGGTACGTGTTACTATTCCCCAATTTTTAAAAGTCCCTCTCCCAAATAGTTTATCTTGTTATTTTTAATGTCAATATTCCTCCAAAGACTCAAGGTCATCCAATGCCTGCCTGATAGTAACTTATATTTGTAATTATTTGGCTTACTATAAATCAAAGCAAATGATTTGCAGCTTTATAAATGATATCTTTTTTTTCACCCTCATTTATCACATGCTTTTGTTTCCTTGAGGATAAAGATACCACCTTGACTGTATTCCTCACCTTACACATTTGGATTTTCTCTCCTCACACACACTCTACTATGTGAGTTTCTGGCTAATGTACTGCAGGTAGAATTTCATTCTTCTGTGCATTTTCTAAATGGGTGAGAATGTTTACTCTGAATTTTAGAGGTGTTTCAATCTGTAATCAAATTGCTGTACATGAGTCAAGATTGGTGAAGCTTTGAGAGATCTAATTTAACTCTACATACACTTTATAATGGCTTGAGGCCTGAGATACATCAAGGGAATTCACAAGTGCTTATTCACAAAACCCATTGGAGTGGAATTATGAACATTATCTCTTACAGTATTTTCTTTTTCTTTTTCTTTCCTGTTTGATCACCATCTAGTATGCAATTCTCACATGAAGACACCTTCTACCAAAACCTGGCATATTGGATTGCATTGTTTTCTGGGCTATTATTCTTCTCGCTACTGCTCTCTTTTTATACATAGATAAGTTTTGAAAACTTACTTTTAAAAGCCAGTTAGCTCTTTGATTAAAAGGTCATATAGTAGTGCCATCTGTCCTAGATGACATATTTTTTTCCCCCTCAGTGCCTACCTAGGGACTTGCAAACATTATTTGAGTTTAACTTAGAGGTCTGGGCTAGAATTCATGTAATTTTACTTCACCATTTGGCACAGTCATCAAGTGAGATCTTGTAGGTACCGTTGTAAAAGATAATCATTTACCAGTTTAAGGAGACCACTGTGTTCTTGACTCCTGTCATTTGTTAGCATGTTGATTTGATGAGGAAAGCCCTTGCTAGGAAGTGTTATAATGTAAAAATCATACATACTTAGCAAACAAATATCTATCAAGAGCCAGTGAGTATTAAATATGAGATGAAGATGCCTTTTTATTTCGTGCTAATTGACAATGAAAAAACTTGATATAAAAAATAAAATTATAGGGGGGAGGAGTCAAGATGGCGGAGAAGTAGCAGGCTGAGACTACTTCAGGTAGC
>NW_019154147.1:6831151-6840952 GCF_002288905.1 Enhydra lutris kenyoni
GTTGATGGGGGGAGGGGGTTTGGGAGGGGGGGTGGGATTATGGACATTGGGGAGGGTATGTGCTATGGTGAGTGCTGTGAAGTGTGTAAACCTGGTGATTCACAGACCTGTACCCCTGGGGATAAAAATATATGTTTATAAAAAATAAAATTAAAAAAAAATTATAGTTAACAATCCAAATGTAAATAGAACCCCAGTTTCAAGAAATATATCACTTCCTTTTTAATTTTTTAAAAATTTAAAAATTTATTTTTTTAAATAATTTTTTTATTATGTTATGTCACTTCCTTTTTCAGATGCTGTTCATAAGTCTGTGCTATTTATATATTTTTCCTCATTTATTTATTTATAGGAATATGCATTAGTATTATTTTTTAAATTAAATTTAATTTTTTCAGTGTTCCAAGATTCATTGTTTATGGATCACTTAAATCATCGTTTATGCCATCCACATGACCACAGCTTCTCTTATTGAGGTCGCCAATCAAGTCCACCTTGCTAAATTCACCGGGAAATTCTTAGTCTTCATCTTATCTTTTCAGCTGTGTTTGGCAGAGTTGATCATTCCTCACTCTAGAAATACTTTTTTCATTTGACTTACAAGATGCCTCATTCTGCTGGCTCTCCTCCTGTCTCATCAGCCACATTTTTTCAGTTTCTTTTTGCTTCTCCTGTCTTCCCAGTCTTTCAACTTTGCAGTTCCTCATGGTAAAATCATTGAGCTGCTTCTCTTCATTAAACTCCATTCACCTCCTTAATGGTTTTATCCAGTTACATACTTTCAAATGCCAACCATATACTTACAATTCCTAAATTTATATCTCTACTCTGGACTTCTCTCCTGAACACCAATCTGGCATAACCATCTATTATCTCAGCTACTTGGAAGTCTAGTAGACCTGTTCAAATCAAACTCCTGATTTACCACCTCCATGTACCATCTTACTTTGTTCCTCTCATGGTTTTCTGTCTCAGTGAATAGATTTCCATCTTTCCAGTTGCTCAGTCAAAAATCTTCAGTTATCCTTGAACTCTTTCTTTCTCGTGTACACTATATATAACCCACAACAAATCTCATTGCTCTATCTTAAAAATATGTACTTTTCTGACCACTTGTCACCTAGTTCACAACACTAGTATTTCTTGCTTAGACTATTGCAGTAGGCTCCAAACTCATCTTATTCCCCTACACTTTACTCTTAACACAGGAATGATCTTTCTGTTAAAGCATTAAGTCAGATCATGGAGATTTTGTTTGTTTGTTTGTTTATTATTTGACAGAGAGAGAGAGAGAGAGAAAGTGGGGATGGGGCAGAGGGACAAAGGGAGAGAGAATCCCAGGCACACTCCTTGTTGAGTGCAGAGCTCAATGCGGGGCTCATCTCACGACCCTGAGATCATGACTTGAGTCAAAATCAGGAGTTGGACGCTCAACTGACTAAGCCACCCAGGCCCCCCAGATCATGGTGCTTTTAAAAAGAACTGTGCAGTGGCTTTCCCATTATCCTCAGAGTGAAATTTCAGTAAAAGTTATAATAGGCAGCAAGGCCCTGTGTGACCTGACCCCCATCATCTCTTAAGGCCTCATCTCTTACTCTTCTACTCTCACTCTTCCTGACCCTGCCCTCTACTCCTCATCAATCACTCTGGTTTCCTTGTTGTTCCTGAGTAGTTTGGCATGATCCCTCCTCAGTGCATTCTTTCTTTTTTTTTTTTTCTGCAAGATTTATTTATTTATTTGAGAGAGAGTGAGAGCCCGAGCAGGAGGGGCAGGAGGAGAGGGAGACAGACTCTCAAGCAGACTCTGCACTGAATTGGGGGCTCCGTCTTCAGACCCTGAGATCATGACCTGAGCTTAAACCAAGCGTTGATCACTTACCTGACTGTGCCATGCAGGCACCCCTCCTCAGTGCATTCTTACTTCTCATTCCTCTGCCTGGATTGCTTTTCCTCAGACATCCACACAGACCTCTCTCTTACATCTTTCAAGTCTTTTCTCCAGTGCCACATTGTCCTTCAGACCTTCTCTGACCACACTATTTAACATTTAATGTACTCTCTGCTCGATGCTATGGCATTACATCCCACTTTCATGTTTTGATTTTCTCTGTAATACTCCTTCTAGCCTTTGAACATAGTTATATTTAATTCGTTCGTTTTGTCCAGTACCTGTTTCTCCATATGTAAACTCTATGAGAGCAGAGGATTTTTTCCGATTGACCTAGCCCCAGTACCTGAAACCATGCATAGCAAATGGTAGGTTCCCAATAAGGGTTTACTTGAATGCATGAATGAATATGGCATAAATATGAATAAGTGCTAATAATGGGCTAGAAATAAAAATACTTAATTTTTAGAAAAATTGAATTTCATTTTTGAAGGTGTCATCTAGGATTGAGGATGAAGGGAGACAGAAAAAAAAGTATTTCAAAGGTCTCATTTTATTGGCAGGGGTCACAAGTCAGGGACTTAAACAACATTGGAACAAATGGAAATGCGTGCCTTTTTACTGGATTGAAAAACAATATCATAAAATGTTAAGTCTCACAAAATTAACAAATGCATTTGGGGCAATCCTAAATAGAATGCCAAAGGAATTTGGGTGGAGGGAGAATTAGAAGATTGAATAAAATGACTTAATTCTTTAAAGGAAAAATAAATGCTCCAAACCCCAAAAGTAAATATATTGGGGGAAAGAAAAGGATAGCAAAGGAGGACTTGCCCTAATAGATATCAAATGCTGACCTAGGAATACACAAATAGATTCATGGGACAGAATAGAGCAGAACAGAGTCTAAAAATATATCCCATTATACGTGAGAATTAATAAATAGGAAACTAATAGACATATCAATTCAGTGTGAAAGACTGAATTATGTAATAAATGGTGTTTGTGTAACTGGCTGTTAATATAAAAAAGTAAATGTGTGCTCCCACTTTTATCCCCACTTTATTTTTTTTATTTATTTATTTTTTTAAGATTTATTTATTTATTTATTTGACAGAGAGAGATCACAAGTAGACGGAGAGGCAGGCAGAGAGAGAGAGAGAGAGGGAAGCAGGCTCCCCGCCAAGCAGAGAGCCCGACGTGGGACTCGATCCCAGGACCCTGAGATCATGACCTGAGCCGAAGGCAGCGGCTCAACCCACTGAGCCACCCAGGTGCCCTTTATCCCCACTTTAAATCATAAAATATTTTCAATGGATTAAAAGCTTTCTGTAAACATTTTAATATCGTGGAAGAAAATCTAGGTAATTTTGAAAAATCTAGGTGCTGGAAACATCTTACCCATGACTGGAAACCTGGACACTGTTACATAATAGACAGAATTTCATATTATATCAATAGGGCAAAAAATATTATAAACTAAGTCAAAATACAAATGAAAGCCTTGGGAAAATATTTATAATACAGACAGCAGACAGAGGGTTAATGCTTATAAAATTCAAAGACCTCTTACAAATTAAAACCAATTGCCAAAAGACCTCAGGAGAGATAAAATTGAAAGACATGGACAATTCACAGAACAGAAAATTCGGATGGGTAGCGAGCCTGTGAAAAGATTCTCACACTCACTAGTGACCCAGCAAGGCAAGTTAAAGCAACGCCAAGATATCATTTTAGAACTCTTAGACAGATGGACATGAAAAAGGCATTGCTGGTGAGGATATGGGGCAAAGGCTTCTCACATTCACAGCAGGTGCAAATAGGAATTGTTGCAGCATTTTGGCAATAGAATACCTAGCAACAGTTTTAAAATCACAAATCCATATACACCCTGACCCAGAAACTTCACTCCAGGAAATGGAACCCTTACAAATAAAATCGCCACTACATAAAATATCTGTGCAATCATGTTTATTGAGCATGGTTTCTTAGTAGAGAAAATCTAGAACCAAAGTGAGTGCTGTCATGCAAGAGAATGGACTTTTCTGCAACCATGACCCAGAACGAATTAGACTTACCTCTTCTAATTGATTTGGAGGGATTTTCATGAGATAACATGAGTGAGAAAAGGAAGTTTCCAAAGACTGCATAAAATAATCCAGTTTTTAAAGAACAGTCACCGAGTCCTGTGTATGCACACGATTAATGGAGTTCTCACATGCTTACGGAAGAAAGAAGACAATTATGGTAGATGAGATTGTTCACATGGGTTGCCTGAGGCAAAAAGGAGAGTAGAATAGAGAGGGAGAACTGAACGAAGAAGGTTAACATAAAATAAAAGTATGTTGATACAGTTATAGTTGTGGTTGGTGGGTGGCAAGCTCTGAGGCACAAATTTATACTCCTAAATCACGTTTGGGGACAGCACAGAGAATATCCACCTCTTTATGGAGATCTATTTTACCAACCTGTTTTCTTTCTTTCTTACCCACTCAACTACAGCAAAGCCCCTGAGTGAACTCTTCTGTATCATGATCAATAATCACTTACTTGCTCCTGGAAACAATGTATTATTTCTTCTGTTTGTTCCTGGGTGCTTTTCCACATGCAATAAACTCAGCTGACATATGGTTCCATTGATTTAGAGTGTTGAAGCTTAGTGACTGAGGGTACATAAGGAAAATACCACTAAGGGTCAGGTCTAATATACTGCCTGGGTTTATTTGTAGTGAAAATCAACTGTTTTTGGTTTGTCTTTATGGACCAAGCACACCAGTTAAATGGGAATTATAGCCATAAAACCAAGGGTCTCCCAGTTTCCTCATTACTACTTCTGTTGTTACAGGGAAGGTACTGGTTAAGAATGTAGTTGTTGGGAAAACTCTTCTTTGGTCCAAATCCTGAATTAAATATTTATAAGCTGTATGATCACAGGCGAGTTATCTTGACTCCTTAGCCTCAATTTTCTTATTTATCTGCGTGGTTGTTTGTGAAGATTAAGTGAGATAAGGCATGGAGAACACATAATATGGTGTCGGTAGCTATGGAAAGTTTGGAGGAGTTTATATTTGCTGTAATAAATTCACATCCACCCAAAAGAGTTGCTTTTCCATCAACCTAATTACTGGATTCTGAATAAAGGGGTTATAATTATTCATCACTTGTTAAGTGTCCTGAGGGATTGAGTTCACTCCTGTGTAATGTGAAACCATGGAACAGACCAGGCCTTCTCTTTTTCCTCTAACTCTGAAAGGTGTTCTCTCATGAAAAAGGTTCACTGGGTTATTTATTTTTATAATGTGAACTCAAGCCTGTGATCACGTACAGCCCAGGTTGCTATCTAAGTGACAGGAAGTTAGAGTGTTTTAACAGTAGAAAATCCAGGGTGCAATTTTCAACAACTTCCTTTTATCGATGTCAGTATCTGCTTCTAATAATTGTGAAATTAATCTTGGTCTGTTCCCCCTAGGATATAATAAACTATTAAATAATATCTAATCATTTGATGATGGAGAAAGAAATCCATTTCTCACTTTTGTAAAGTCTATGTCCTCAGTGACTTTTCCTCATCCAGCACACAAGTAAAATTATCACTGTTTTAACCTAAAGATTTGAGTCTGTTCGACTTGAGAATATCAACTCTGTTTTATTTTACCAAGCTTCTAGTTTCAAAAAAAAAAAAAAAATCCCATATGTAACTGATCTGCCTATCAGATACCTGCATTGTAAAGGGAGTGTTTCTTATTTGAGTTCGTTTTGGCATGACATGAGCAGAGTTTCTGAAATCCTGGTGGAATACATTCTTCAGAGAAGGAGAGGTACAGTATCTCAATCAAAATTCCCTTAAGCATGTTAAAGCTCCCCGCAAATGCAACAAGAATAAAGATGGCAGAAAAGAAAACTCTACAAGTAATAAAACTGTCTGAAGATTTAACTCCGCAAATGTTACAAGGATCCTCCCTGGGATATTTGTTTGTGATGAGTCTCCACTTCAGTTGTCAGTTTTTGCCTCCTCATTGGCAGACGAGAAAAATATTTCAGAATAACTTTTGGCCTGGAGAAGTTGGTGGGAAAAACCTATCCAATGTCCTAAAGTTAAGCAAGAATAGTTATCAAGTATGCAAAAGTTTAAAATACCATATTTTGTCACAGGAATCAGAAAAAATAGATACCATAACTGTAATTGTAATAGCAGAAAACGGAATGACTTTTATCAGTGACAAATTAATGGTTTATTTTGGATGTGCTATAACTTAGTTTTATCATTCACCCTTGGTTCAATTTTGCAATCTCTAACCAATACAAAAACTACAGATATTTGAGGCTTTGATCCATGATTGATCCAAATAACTGTCCAGTTTCTGTTCAGATGGATTGAAATTGAAAGGCTTTTTTTGTGGCTATAGGATACCATAGGCCACCTGCTTTCTGTATTAAAAAAGACAAAGGAAAACTGTTGTTTTGCTCAAAAGCTTTCATTGTTTCACAAGGCTTCAAATTACTTCCCAAGGAAAGATGCTGTCCTTGTTGTGTGTATTTCAGCCGTTTGGAATACATTGCTTAGATAGGACAGCTGAAAATGAGTCAAACCCAGCTGGTGAAAACTATTACACTCCCACACTCCCTTTTATGAGACAATCCCTCCGATCTCTGAGTTGGTTTCCGGACACAATCCCATAATCCCACTGTGTAGGAAAAATAAAAGACCTCACAATGACCAGTTTAAACAAGAGATTATAGGAGTTGAAGTCAAAGCTGAGGGGAATGGTAGACTTTTATTTGAAATCTCATGGTGTGTCAGTTAGCTTCTACTGAATAACAAACCACCTCAAAACTTAGGGGTTTAAAACAAGAACCATTCATTTAGCTCACACTTCTTTGCATTGGCCGTTGCAGGGAGAGGAAACATGTATGGCTATTTTCCCAACTTGCTGCATAGGTTTTATTGAGTAAGATTAACCATTGGATCAAGTGGGGAATCCTTGTTGTGTAATTTTGGCACAACCCAAAAGCTGTCATTTAAAGAAATATTTCAGAGACAGATCAAAAACAAGATTGATGCTGGATTGTAGGCAATTCTACTTTTAAATTTTTGAGGAATCTCCACACTGCTTGTTAACTATACTGGGATTAAAATAAATAAATAAATAAAAAAGACAGGCTTAATGCGAATAATAGTTATGTCCATATAAAGTCAATGTTTTGTCCAAAACCTTTTGAGAATGCTGCTTGGATTATCAAACTTCAAGGACTTCAGGAAGAGGGAGTTATGAGCTTTCTCTGCCTGGAGTTACAGGATTGTAAAAGTCTGCATTAGAAAGTGCTGAGAATCTTTGCTTAGGTTCTAGAATGGATATCTTAGGCAATTCAGTGCCATCTATCCTATCCTTTTGTGTGCAGAGTTTTAGTAAAAGTATGTGTTTTTAGCTTATATGCTTCAAGTGTGTACATAATTATATCATGGATGACTTTTAGTGGAGTGCAGTTGTAAAGACAAATTAGAGTCAGAGATGCAATTTGAAAGGGTTGAAAATTATTAATTCACAGAGCTGTAAGAGGCAATTTTTCATCACTGTCTCATGTTGTAGTGAGGCCAGAATGTGACCCCTGTAAGCTTATTCTTTTGGAAAGGGGTAGAAGTTGTTATTAGGTGATGAATTCTCTGATAAAAAAAAAAAAATACAATCACAACCCCCCTGACCCCGTCCTACCCCATCCCATTCTATCCACAACTTTGCTTTAGTATTTCAGAAAATTCAAGAGGTTTGCATTTATTTGGTCTTAAGAAAAGAACTAATTTTATTCTTATCATTTAAATAATTCACACCAATACATGTAAATTAACATTAAATTGATTTCCCACTTAGTACTTCAAGTATGAACTTTCCTTTCTATATTAAAACTTCCCTAGGTGATGTTCCTTGACTACTGCTCAGTGGTTCTTTCCACCTTTTTAAAAAAAAAATTGTCAATTTTCAGACCTCTTTTATGTTTCTTTTTTGATATCACAGAGTTTTTGCTCCAGAATTGGTTTGAGATGTCAAGCATGAATAAAATGCCAGATGTGGCACAGCCTCAGTAATTAACATTACTTGGAAAGATTGATTTGAAGGAGTGAGAGGTTTGAACTCGAGCTACTTTGAAGAGAAAAATATTTACCGCATTGTGTTTCCACACTGTGTTGAGCCCTTTGGATATTTAAAAAACATTCAAAGTCAGTAGTACCTGGCTTGAAAGAATTCACAATTATTTAAAGACCTGCTTAGGAAAAATAACTAGAAAGAAGAGCTGTATGGCATAGCCAGAGGTAGTGGAATGGATCTGGAAATTTAGAGAAGAGCAACTCTGTATGAATTAAATGACTCTCCAGGTGAGAATCTTGGGTATGATTTATAAATACATGAGGAGCTCAGAAAATTTTAAAAAAATTAACATATAATGTATGATTTGTTTCGGGGATACAGGTCTGTGATTCATTAGTCTTACACAATTCACAGCACTCACCATAGCACATACCCTTTCCAGTGTCCATCACCCAGCTAACCTAGCCCTCCCCCTGCACCAGGAACCCTCAGTTTGTTTCCCGAGGTTAAGAGTCTCATGGTTTGTCTCCCTCTCTGGTTTCATCTTGTTTCATTTTTCCCTCCCCCTATGATCCTCTGTCTTGTTTCTCAAATTCCTTATACCAGTGAAATCATATGATAACTGTCTTTCTCTGATTGACTTATTTTGCTTAACATAATACCCTCTAGTTCCATCCATGTCATTGCAGCAAGATTTCATTTCTTTTGATGGCTGCATAGTATTCCATTGTGTATATACACCACATCTTCTTCATCCATTCATCTGTTGATGGTCATCTAGACTCTTTCCATAGTCTGCTATTGTGAACATTGCTGCTATAAACATTCGGGTGCATGTGCCCCTTTGGATCACTACAATTATATCTTTGGGGTAAATACCCAGTAGGGCAATTGCTGGGTCGTAGGGTAGCTCTATTTTCAACTTTTTGAGGAACCTCCATACTGTTTTCCAGAGTGGCTGCACCGGCTTGCATTCTCACCAACAATGTAGGAGAGCTCCCCTTTCTCCATGTCCTCAGCAACACCTGCCATTTCTTGACTAGTTAATTTTAGCAATTCTGACTGGTTTGAGGTGGTATCTCATTGTGGTTTTGATTTGTATTTCCCTGATGCTGAGTGATGTTGAACACTTTTTCATGTGTCTTTTGGCCATCTAGATGTCTTCTTTGCAGAAATGTCTGTTCATGTCCTCTGCCCATTTCTTAATTGGATTATTTGTTCTGTAGGTGTTGAGTTTGATAAGTTCTTTATAGATTTTGGATACTAGCCCTTTATTTGATATGTCATTTGCAAATATCTTCTCCCATTCTTTTGGTTGTTTTGGTTTTGTTGACTGTTTCCATTGCTGTGCAAAATCTTTTGATCTTGATGAAGTCCCAATAGTTCATTTTTACCTTTTTTCCTTTGCCTCTGGAGACATGTCTAGCAAGTTGCTGCAGCTGAAGTCACAGAGGTTATTGCTTGTGTTCTCCTCAAGGATTTTGATGGATTCCTGTTTCATAATGAGTCTTTCATTCATTTTGAGTCTATTTTTGTATGTGCTGTAAGGACATGGTCCAGTTTCATTCTTCTGCATGGGGCTGTCCAATTTTCCCAACACCATTTGTTGAAGAGACTGTCTTTTTTCCATTGGACATTCTTTCCTGCTTTGTCGAAGATTAGTTGACCAAAGAGTTGAGGGTCTATTTCTGGGCTCTCTATTCTGTTCCATTGATCTATGTGTCTGTTTTTGTGCCAGTACCATGCTGCCTTGATGATGACAGCTTTGTAATAGATAGAATTGTGATGCTGCCAACTTTGGTTTTCTTTTTCAACATTCCTCTGGCTACT
>NW_019154147.1:6841052-6917006 GCF_002288905.1 Enhydra lutris kenyoni
CTTGAGGGTCTATTTCTGGGCTCTCTATTCTGTTCCATTGATCTATGTGTCTGTTTTTGTGCCAGTACCATGCTGCCTTGATGATGACAGCTTTGTAATAGATAGAATTGTGATGCTGCCAACTTTGGTTTTCTTTTTCAACATTCCTCTGGCTACTTGGGGTCTTTCCTGGTTCCATATAAATTTTAGGATTATTTGCTCCATTTCTTTGAAAAAAAGTTGTTGGTATTTTGATAGGGATTGCATTAAATGTGTAGATTGCTCTAGGTAGAATAGACATTTTCACAATATTTGTTCTTTCAATCCATGAGCATGGAACATTTTTCCATTTCTTTGTGTCTTCCTCAATTTCTTTCATGAGTGTTCTATAGTTTTCTGTGTACAGATTCTTTGCCTTTTTGGTTAGATTTATTCCTAGGTATCTTATGGTTTTGGGTGCAATTGTAAATGAGATAGATTCCTTAATTTCTCTTACTTCTGTCTTGTTGGTGTATAGAAATGCAACTGATTTCTGTGGATGGATTTTCTATCCTGACACTTTACTGAATTCCTGTGAGTTCTAGCAGTTTTGGAGTGAAGTCTTTTGGGTTTTCCGCATAAAGTATCATATCATCTGCAACGAGTGAGAGTTTGACGTCTTCTTTGCCAATTCGGATGTTTTTTATTTCTTTTTGTTGTCTGATTGCTGAGGCCAGGACTTCTGGTACTATGTTGAATGGCAGTGGTGAGAGTGGACAGCCCTGTGTGTTCCTGACCTCAGGGGAAAGGCTCTCAGTTTTTCCCCATTGAGAATGATATTTGCTGTGGGTTTTTCATAGATGGCTTTTATGATATTGAGGTATATATTCTATATCCCTACACTGTGAAGAGTTTTGCTCAAGAAAGGATGCTGGGGGGCACCTGGGTGGCTCAGTTGGTTAAGCAGCTGCCTTCAGCTCGGGTCATGATTCCAGGGTCCTGGGATCGAGCCCCACATTGAGCTCCCTGTTCAGCAGAGAGCCTGCTTCCCTCTCTCTCTCTCTCCCTGCTGCTCTGCTTACTTGTGCTCTCTATCTGTCAAATAAATAAATAAAATCTTAAAAAAAAGAAAGGATGCTGTACATTGACAAGTGCTTTTTCTGCATCTATTGAGAGTATCATATGGTTCTTGTTCTTTCTTTTTATTAATATATTGTATCACATTGGTTGATTTGTGGATGTTGAACCAACCTTGCAGCCCTGGAATAAATCCCACTTGGTCATGGTGAATAATCCTTTTAATGGACTGTTGGATCGTATTGGCTAGTATTTTGGTGAGAATTTTTGCATCTGTGTTCATCAGGGATATTGCTCTGTAATTCTCTTTTTTGATGGGGTCTTTGTCTGGTTTTGGGATCAAGCTAATGCTGGCCTCATAAAATGAGTTTGGAAGTTTTCCTTCCATATCTATTTTTTTGGAACAGTTTCAGGGGAATAGGTATTAATTCTTCTTTAAATGTTTGGTAGAATTCCCCGGGGAAGCTGTCTGGCCTTGGGCTCTTGTTTGTTGGGAGATTTTTGATGACTGCTTCAATCTCCTTACTGGTTATGGGTCTGTTCAGGTTTTCTATTTCTTCCTGGTTCAGTTTTGGTAGTTTCTAGGTCTCTAGGAATGCATCCGTTTCTTCCAGATTGTCAAATTTGCTGGTGTATAGTTGCTCATAATATGTTCTTATAATTGTTTGTATTTCTTTGGTGTTGGTTATGATCTCTCCTCTTTCATTTATGATTTTATTAATTTGGGTCCTTTCTCTTTTCTTTTCACTAAGTCTGGTTGGGGGTTTATCAATCTTATTAATCCTTTTAGAGAACCAGCTCCTAGTTTTGTTGATCTGTTCTACTGTTTTTTGTTTGTTTGTTTGTTTGTTTGTTTGCTTCTATTTCATTGATTTCTGCTCTGATCTTTATGATTTCTCTTCTCCTGCTGGGTTTAGGCTTTCTTTGCTGTTCTTTCTCCAGCTCCTTTTGGTGTAGGGTTAGGTTGTATATTTGAAACCTTTCTTGTTTCTTGAGACAGACTTTACCCACTTTCCTCTCAGGACAGCCTTTACCTCATGCCAGAGATTTTGAACTGTTGTGTTTTCATTTTCAGTTGTTTCCATGAATTTTAAAAAATTCTTTAGTTTTCTGGTTGACCATTCTTTAGTAGGATGTTCTTTAGCCTCCATGTATTTGAATTCTTTCCAACTTTCCTCTTATGGTTGAGTTCTAGTTTCAAAGCATCGTGGTCTGAAAATATGCAGGGAATGATCCCAATCTTTTGTACTGGTTGAGACCTGATTTGTGACCCAGGATGTGATCTATTCTGGAGAATGTTCCATGTGCACTAGAGAAGAATGTGTATTCTGTTGCTTTGGGATGGAATGTTCTGAATAGATCTGTGATGTCCATCTGGTCCAGTGTGTCATTTAAGGCCTTTATTTCCTTGTTGATCTTTTGCTTGGATGAACTGTTCATTTCAGTGAGGCAGGTGTTAACTTCCCCTACTATTATTGTATTATTGTCAATGTGTTTCTTTGATTTTGTTATTAATTGGTTTATATAGTTGGCTGCTTTCATGTTAGGGGCATAGATATTTAAAATTGTTAGATCTTCTTGTTGGACAGACCCTTTGAGTGTGATATAGTGTCCTTCCTCATCTCATATTACAGTCTTTGGCTTAAAATCTAATTGATCTGATATAAGGATTGCCACCCCAGCTTTCTTTTGATGTTGATGACCATGGCAAATTGTTTTCCACCCCTTCACTTTAATTCTGGAAGTGTCTTTGGTTCTAAAATGAGTTTCTTGTACATAGCATATTGATGGGTTTTGTTTTTTTATCCATTCTTATACCCTGTGTCTTTTGATTGGGGCATTTAGCCCATTTACATTGAGGTAGTTATTGAAAGATATGAATGTAGTGCCATTGTATTGCCTGTAAGGTGACTGTTACTATATATTGTCTCTGTTCCTTTCTGGTCTGTAACTTTTAAGCTCTCTCTTTGCTTACAGGACCCCTTTCAATATTTCCTGTAGGGCTGTCTTGGTGTTTACAAATTCTTTTAGTTTTTGTTTGTCCTGGAAGCTTCTTATCTCTCCTTCTATTTTCAATGATAGCCTAGCTGGACAAGAGTATTCTTGGCTGCATGTTTTTCTCATATAATGCTCTGAATATATCATGGCAGTTCTTTCTGGCCTGCCAGGACTCTGTGGGTAAGTGTGCTGTCAATCTAATATTTTTACCATTGTATGTTACAGACTTCTTGTCATGTGCAGCTTTCAGGATTTTCTCTTTGTCACTAAGACTTGTAACTTTTACTATTCGATGATGGGGTGTGGACCTATTTTTATTGATTTTGAGGGGGGTTCTCTGTGCCTCCTGGATTCTGATGCTTGTTCCCTTTGCCATGTTAGGGAAATTCTCTACAATAATTTGCTCCAATATACCTTCTGTTCCCCTCTCTCTTTCTTCTTCTTCTGGAATCCCAATTATTCTAATATTGTTTCATATTATGGTATCACTTATCTCTTGAATTCTCCCCTTGTGGTCCAGTAGTTGTTTGTCTCTCTCTTTTGCTCAACTTCTTTATTCTTTGTCATTTGGTCTTCTATATCATTAATTCTCTCTTCTGCCTCACTTATCCTAACAGTAAGAGCCTCCATTTTTGATTGCACCTCATTCATAGCTTTTTTAAATTTTAGCCTGGTTAGATTTTAGTTCTTTTATTTCTCTAGAAAGGGCTTTTAGTTCTTCAGACAGGGTTTCTCTAATATCTTCCATGCCTTTTTTGAGCCCAGCTGGCACCTTGAGAATCGTCATTCTGAACTCTAGATCTGACATACTACCAATATCTGTATTGATTAGGTCCCTAGCCTTTGGTACTGTCTCTTGTTCTTTTTTTGTGGTGAGTTTTTCCATCTTGTCATTTTATCCAGATAAGAATATATGAAGGAGCAAATAAAATACTAAGAGGGTGGCAAAGATCCCAGAAAAAAAATAACAAAATCAGAAGAGACCCCAAATTGGGAGAGAAGAAAAGGGGTAAAAAGAAATTAAAAAAAAATATATATATATATATATTAGACTGGTGAATAGAATAGAGCCACCCACTTGATTTTGGGTATTTTGGTCTGTTAAAAGAATCTACTTCCCAAAATTTTAAAGAAAGAAAAATATATACAAAAATAAGAGTAAACACGATGAAGAGATGGAATATAACTGTAAAGATGAAAATTTAAAAAAATTATAAAAAAGGAATTGATAAGTTGGTGGGAAAAAGAAAGAGAAAAAAACGTGGAGAGAATGTGCTCAGGCTGGAGACTAGAACAAAGTCCTGTGCTTGATTTAGGGTGTATTTGGATCTATTAGAAGAAATTGTATCCCAAAATTTTTTAGGAAAAAGAAAACTTCTATATGTGTACAAAACATAAATTTAGATACAATGAAGGATAAAATATGACTATAATAATGAAGGTTTAAAAGATTTTTTTTAAAAGTATTGTTAAGATAAGCTATTTAAAAAATGTTGAAAGGGAAAGAGGAATAGTTAAAAAATTGGAATAAGAAAAAAAAATTTAGTTAACTTTGCAAGACCAAACAATCATGGGGAGAAAGCCATGAATTGCATGCTTTGCTGCCCCTAGCTCTGGAATTCCACTGTTCTCCTTGATCAGTGAGCTTGGTCTTGGCTGGATGTTCTTGCCAATCTTTTGGGGGAGGGGCTTGTTGTAGTGATCCTCAAATGTCTTTGCCCAAGGCAGAATTGCTCCACCCTTGCCAGGGGCGGGACTAAGTAATCTGCTCCAGTTCACTTTCGGGAGCTTTTGTTCCCTGAACGCTTTCCGTAGAGCTCTGGAGGATTGGGAAAATGGCGGCCTCCCAATCTCTGGCCTGGAGGAGCTGAGAGCTCAGGCCCCACTAATTTTAAATTTTAAAGAAAGAAAAACCTATATATCTATAAAAATAAAGGTAAACACAATGAAGGGATGGAATTTGATTGTAAAAATAAAAATTTAAAAAAAATTTTAAAAGGAATGGATAAAATAATCAGGTGGTTGAAAAAAGAAAAAAAGAGAAGGAGAGAATGTGATCAGTCTGGAGATTAGAACAAAGCCATATGCTAGATTTAGGGTATATTTTGTTCTGTTAGAAGAAACTGTATCCCAAAATTTTAAAGAAAGAAAAACTTATATGTATACAAAAAATAAGGTAAATACAATAAAGGGATAGAATATTACTATAAAAATGAAAACTAAAATAGATTTTTAAAAAGGTATTGATAAGAAAATGGTTAAAATAGGTTAAAATAGGAAAGAGGAAAAATTAAAAAAAAATAGAAGACAAAAAAATAATGAAAATTAAAAAAATTTAACTTTGAAAGACTAAAGGATCATGGGAAAAAAGCCATGAATTCTATGCATTGTTTTCCCCTAGCTCTGGAATTCTGCAGTTCTTGTTGATTGGTGAACTTGGTCTTGGCTGAATGTTCTTGCTGATCTTCTGGGGGAGGGGCCTGTTGCCGTGATTGTCAAATGTCTTTGCCTGAGGCGGAATTGCACCACCCTTGCCAGGGGCTGGGCTAAGTAATCTGCTCGGGTTTGCTTTTGGGAGCATTTGTTCCCTGAACACTTTCCGTACATCTTTGGAGGATGGGAATGAAGATGGTGGCTACCCGGTGTCTGGCCCTGAGGAGCCAAGAGCTCAGGTCCCCACTCCTCAGTGCGCTCTCAGAGAAGAGTAGTCAATCCCTCCCATCTCCCTTGTCTCTGGCCATGCTCTGAGCTCACCCAGCCTGTGACTGAGCGTTTCTATCTCTGGTGCATGGCCCCTTTGGAGTCTCCAAACCCAGCAGGTTCCTGCCATGGTGCTCCCATGCCACTCCTCCCAGAGGAAGAAGGAGGGGGTCTCCCCAGATCTGCCACTTGTGGGGTCCCTGCTCGAAGAGTAGTGGCTTGACTTTGCCTCGGATCATGGTTGATGGCAACCCTGAGCTGAGAGCTCATTACTGGGCTCCGTTTTTGCATCCAGCTTCCCTGCTCTGATACCTGGGAGCTCTGCCACACTCAGACACCTCTGGTCTTTGACTCCAGGGTCTTGAGACTACACTGACCCAGCGAGAGCTACACTCCCTGCTTAGCCTCTGGAGCAATGTCCCTCCGTGGAGCAGACTTCTAAAAGTTCCAATTTTGTGCTCTGCTGCTCTCTCACTTGCCGGGAGCCAGCTCCCTCCCCCCGTGGTCTAACTTCCCATGTATCATCTTAGATTTAATTCTCCACACATCCTACCTTCCAGAAAGTGGTCTCTTTTCTGTTCAAAGAATTGCTGCTATTCTTCTCTGTGATCTCCCATTGAGTTTGCACATATTCAGAATGGTTTGATAACCATCTAGGTGAATCCCTTAGACCAGGAGAAATTTAGTTCTACTCTTCTGCCATCTTGCTCCTCACCACCAGAGCTCAGAAATTCTTGAAAAGACGTGTTTTTGAAGAGTAGAGCAGTGAAGATATAGTTAGTTGACTAAAGATGAGTAGAGAACACTGAAGGAAGAGCTGGCCAACCTGCTTTCATGGCAAGAATAGGGTAAGTAGAAGTCTGCTCATGACTTACATACCAATGGCAGTGGGTGAAATTTATTCTCTCTTGTTTCTCAATTCTTCTGCAATCTCGTGAACTCTTGCAATTGCCTCGGTGATTACTTTGGTCTCTAGGGTACCAGTGGAAGCTTCAGATTCTCCAGTGTGAATTTCAAATTAGTGATGTCTGAATCAGTCAAGCATTACTTTGAATAGATAATCTTAGAATTCTGAGAAGCTAGAGGACAGGATTAAATTTTATACTTCCATTTTCACATTAACCACCCTGATTTCTGCTCTTATTGCCAAAATGGTTGTGTTATGGACTGAGTTGTGTCATCATTTCCCCACCCCAAGTTCGTAAATCATGGAAGGCTTAACCCCAGTGTGACTGTTTTGGAGACAAAGCCTTTGAGGAGGCAGTTAAGGTTAAATGAGGTCATAAGAGTGGGGCCCTAATCCAACAGAATTGCTAATTTTGTAAGAGCAAAAGACACCTGAGAGCTCTCACCTGTGAGCACAGAGGGAAGGTAATTGAGGACTCAGTGAAAAGGTGGCCATGTACAAGCCAGGGAGAGAGACCTCACCAGAAAGGGAATTTTCTTACAGCTTGATCTTGGATTTCCAGCTTCCAGAATTGTGAGAAAATCAATTTCTGTTGTTTAAGACACACAGTCTGTGGTACTTTGTTATGGCAGCCCTAGAAATCTAACCCAGGTAGCAACCCTCAAGATGAACAACATGAGGGCCTGTGGGCTGTGGCTTACAGCTGCTTAGCCTGCCTGTAGTCCATCCCAGGCATGGGGAGTATCTAGGCTTGCAGTTTTCTATTAGAAATACTGTAGAGTATGAGGGCCCAGATCCTGACTTTGTCATCATCATGTACCTACAGGTCTCAAGTGTCAGGGGATCATATTTTGACAATACCTTGGTAAAGTCTATTGTAAATTTTGATCATGGGTGAGAAATTCATGAGAAAATTTCCTTGAGGAAATCCATCCTTTTGTGTGGATGAGAGTAGTTATGCTTCTTAAACCAGAGTATTGATTCACAGTCTCTAATTGAAGTTGGTGAGTGACTGATCTCTTGACAATAGCAGGGACTGACACATCTGTTTGCATAGATGGTCATTTGGTTAATGGGCATGACTTGATACTATGCCAACAAACTTTCTCTTGAACAAACCCGTGTTGCAATTTGTATTTGTATAATAGTTGGTTTCCAGGCAGAATCAATATGGTTTTGAAAGGTGAGTCTTACCTGTGTTTTTCAGATCTCTTTCAGGTTTTCCATTCCCTTAAAAATCAATTTGTATGATTCTAAGGTTAAGCCTGGTTTGCCAGAAACTATTTATTTTGTGCCAGAGGATGCATAATAATAATAATAATAATAATATCACTACCTTCCCTCGCTCCCTCTGTGCCTTCAAAACTACTTGTTTTTAATTTCTTTGCCATAAAAAGTAAATTAATTCAAGCATAACCTATTAAGATGTCTTGTTTTCAGGTTTTGTAACATTTTTATTTTAGTAGGAGAGTTACTGCAGGTTCAAATCAGTTCTGATCATTTGGGATGGAAGCAATCTGGCCTTGCCTGGTATGACTGTAATCTAGAACTGGTGATCTCTGTGGCTCATGCCCAAATGCTAGCTCTTTCTCTTGTGGAGTTTTTCATTGGTTTTTCGGATATTCCTCCCCCTCCCTGGCCAAGAGCCTTCAACATTTATCTGAAGTTGGCTTTGTGTTCACTGGCTACCCCCTTGCAATGTCCATTCTTGTCTGTGCCATGCAGTATCTTTCTGTGTGGCTTAGCTCACCTCTTTAGCAGTCCTCTGGGGCAGGGTCCCTCCCAGGTCACTCAAGCCTGATTCTGTTCTGCTTGACCCACTATGAGTGTAAATGTCATGTTTTCTCTTTGCCCCAATCAGTCAAAAGTCACTCCAGGGGCGCCTGGGTGGCTCAGCGGGTTAAAGCCTCTGCCTTCGGCTCAGGTCATGATCCCAGGGTCCTGGGATCGAGTCCCGCATCGGGCTCTCTGCTCAGCAGGGAGCCTGCTTCCTCCTCTCTCTCTGCCTTCCTCTCTGCCTACTTGTGATCTCTGTCTGTCAAATAAATAAATAAAATCTTAAAAAAAAAAAAAAGTCACTCCAGCCAGCCTCTCCTGTAAGGTTTTCTAGATAATAACAGGCCCCAGAATGTTCCCTCTCCAACCCCAGAGGACACAGGTTAAACTCTGTTCCATGGTTACACAGGCCCAGTGCTTAGTAATGTTCTCCTGGGGCTCCCTTCCTCATTGTCCATCCTTCATTTTCCCAGAAAACACCTCTCTTCACTCTGAGCAGTTTCTGAAAGCCTTATCCTTAGGCTAGTCGCAGGGGATGGCAGTCCTCTAGTGGGGTTGGGGTGGAAATGCATAACACTCAGAGTTCTGGTCAAGGACTCACCAACAACCTTAAGTCACTTATTGGCTTGCTTTCCTGTATCCTGGAGATTGGTGAAATGTTATGGATTGTAGTTTTCTTTTCTTTAGGTGGGTGGGGGGGGATGCTTCTTAGCCAATCCTGTATGGGTAGTTGGCACCTCTCTTTAGAACCTAGAGTTAAGTGACACCTATTAGTTTCAGCTGAGATTTGGAAATGTCCCGTTTAACATTCTATTTTAAGAAGAATGATTGGAATTGAGAAGGGGAGGAAAATGTTATAGGATTAGTCAAAATGAAATCTGAATATAAATCATCAACAACTTTTAATCAAGTTAGAATAGTGTAACAGAAAAGTATGTTTTAGAATTGGGAGCATCGCAATGCATGTTACTGGGGACAGTTAAAGATAGATCGTAAGTTTACCATATGCTAAACTTTTTATTATAAGAGCTCTTTATAGGGCATGCACATGAAGTGCCAAGCTACAGGGAATGTATTAGAGAGTACAGCTTGCCGAGCATTCATATTAATAGTGCAGCATTCAATTCTTGGGTTTATTAAGTGTTATACTTAAGAATAATGTGATTGTTAATTGGGTTTATGATTAAATATATATAAATGAATGATGAAATGCACCAAAATGTTGTAAACAGCTGTGAAAATTTGATGGAACAGTAGCAGGTATTCTTCTTGATTCTTTAAAAAAAAAATTTATGTTAGAACAGTTTCGGATTCACAAAAGGGTTGCAAAGATAGCACAGATCATTCTTGTGTACCATGTACTGAGTTTCTTTTAACGTTTACATTTACATTTACATTTTAACGTTTACATTTTAACATTTTACATTTGAATGGTACGTTTGTCACAACTAATGTGTGTATAATGTATATAATTGTTACATATATTATTATTAACTAAGGTCAATGCTTTATTCATATTTTTGTAATTTTTAACCCAAAGTTCTTTTTTCAGTCCCTGGATCCTGTCCAGTTATCACATTCATTTAGTCATCATGTCTCCTTAGCTCCTCTGCTATGACAGTTTATCAGACTTCCTTTGCTTTTGATGACCTTGACAGGTTTGAGGATTATTGCTCAGATGTTTGAGAGAATATTACTCAATTTGGATTTCTCCCAGTTAGACACGACATATGGGTTTTGGGAAGATGACCACGGAAATAGAGTGCCATTCTCATCACATCATATTAAGGGTACATGACTTATCATCATGACTTATCACTGTTAACGTTAACCTTGATCATCTGACTGAAGTAGTATTTGTCAAGTGCTGTTACTTTTTGTTCCCCTTTCCATACCGTTCCCCATTCCCTCTTTGGGAGGGGGTCACTATGTATGGTCTACACGTTAAGTGATGAGTTATGCTCTATCTCCTTCAGGGGACACTATATATATGATTTGGAATCCTATGTGGATTTTTTCCTATTTCTTTCATGTTTAACTTAGTAATTTATTTATATCATTATGGACTTATGGGTATTTATTTTATACATTGGGCTATAATCCAAAACTACATTATTTACTTTGTTCTTAAAATTATTCCAGCTTTAGCAATTGGGAGCTCTATCAGTGAACTACTGTGTCTCTTTGACACACTCCTATCATTGTGTTTTTTGAGGATACCCTTGCTTTCTGAAACTACAAGATATTTTAAATTCATCTTTTATATTTCCTGCCCCAGCCTTAGAGTCAGCCATTTTTCTAAGGATCCCTAGTTCCTTTAACTGGAGAATGATCTTGGAAACCAAGGTTTGGGCACTAAATATGCTCATCGTTCCTGGGGGGGATGGTTGTATTTTTAAACTTTGGAATTTCCATGGTATCAGGAAAGAAACAGTTGTGATGTTCGTGTAGATCATAGGTCAATGAAGAAATTTCCAGCAACCTTTGTACCTGGAGCACACAATCTTAGAGAGGTTTTAGAGTATACACTTAAGCTTCTGGGCAATTAGGGTTGACTTTCTGGGCTGGGAGTGAAATCTTTTGTTCAGAGAAGTAGGAAAGCTTCCAAACTTTAGGAGATGAATTTCCTGAGATTGACAAGGCATCGATGTACCAATTTCCATGGGTATTAGAGTCCTGTGTCCTATTTGTATATAGGACTCAAGAGGTGGCAGAACCTTGCATGATGACTCTATGGGTACCCTACTATGTGGGGCACTTCGGTGCCTCGGAAGTCCTCATGGCAGAGTGGATACCAGGAAAATATAGTGACAGTGGAACAAGACATCTTCAATGGTCCATATCATCTGGGAAAGGAGAATAGCCTGAGAATAAGGACTTTCTTTCATGTTTTTCTGGAGTTCATAAGCCCTGAGTTCACTTATGCTTCTCTGTGTGTTTATTCCAAACAGCAATATTTATTTCTTTTTTTAAAAAAAGAAGCTTATTTTGCTAAAGTACATAGAAAAGTATGACAAACTGTGGAAAGAGCCAAGATGCCCTTCAACGGACGAATGGATAAGGAAGATGTGGTCCATATACACTATGGAGTATTATGCCTCCATCAGAAAGGATGAATACCCAACTTTTGTAGCAACATGGACGGGACTGGAAGAGATTATGCTGAGTGAAATAAGTCAAGCAGAGAGAGTCAATTATCATATGGTTTCACTGATTTGTGGAGCATAACAAATAGCATGGAGGACAAGGGGAGATGGAGAGGAGAAGGGAGCTGAGGGAAATTGTAAAGGGAGGTGAACCATGAGAGACTATGGACTCTGAAAAACAATCTGAGGGTTTTGAAGGGGCGGGGGGTGGAAGGTTGGAAGAACCAGGTGGTGGGTATTGTAGAGGGCACGGATTGCATGGAGCACTGGGTGTGGTGCAAAAACAATGAATATTGTTATGCTGAAAATAAATTTAAAAAATTAAAAAAAATACTTAAAAAAAAAGTACAAATCAGTCAGCCTAAACTTTAGGAAGTATGTGTTCTACCAGTTTCCTGTGTTCTATGTGCCTTTTTTTGGGGAAGCATATCTAAAAAACATCAAAACCACAGTTGAATGTGATTGCTAGAATATTCCCATGTTGAACCAACTGGGACAAGGTCAGGAGCTTGGGTAATAAGAGAAACTAAAACTGAGTAGAGTCATGGTCTGGTTACTATTGCTGCATAAGAAATTGCCCCCCAAACACACTGGCTCAAAACAGCATTTTATTTGCTCACAGTTTGGCAACAAATACTTCAAGAAGGACTCAGGGAGGCAGTTTTTGCTTGGAGGGTCTCACACATTTGCTTTTAGGTGTCAACTAGGATTGCAGTCCTCTGAAGACCCGGGTCGACTGGTCACACAATGGCTCACTCTCATGGCAGTTGAAGCTAGTTGACCGCAGGGAGTCATCGGGAGCTGTCAGCCGGAGCACTGGCGCCTGAGCTCTCTCCTGCATGGTGATCTCAGAGTTGGCAGATTTCTTACACATGATGGCTAGCTTCACCAGAGTGAGCATCCCAAAAGGACCAGGTAGAGAACTGATGCTCTTTTCTATCTTAACTGAGGAAGTCAGAGTACAATTTATTCCTACTTTATTGATCTAGGTTGGCACAAACACATATAGATTTAAAGAGAGAGGATGTGTACTCCATCTTGAGGTGGGAGTAGTATCATGTAATCTGAAGACTAGGTTTTAAAATTGCCATAAGCAATTAGTGTTTCCAACTTTAAATACATTTCTTACCCTAATCTATGTAAGTGTGTCTATCTACTGTTTGAATTTTGATTTTGAATGTCATAGAACAATTCTCACTTGTCTCATATCTTTGAAGCATGGGTTCTGGGTGAGTCATAAGAAAGACAAAGCAGTAGATGGCTTGGCAGGTGAAACTCTGAGGGGTCCACATGGCATGGCAGTGCCCGAGACCTGGTAAGGAGCACAGGTTTGGGTGAACCCCAGCTCTGACACTTGCTGGCTATGTGACAATGAACAAGTGACTTAATGTCTAGAATTTGTCATTTTTTCTTATCTGTAAAAAAAGGACAGTTACAGTTTTCATGCAATAATTTTTTCAGGTAATTTTCAAGCATCTATTTTGCACCAAATTTACAGCATTGTTGTGAGAACTATGCATGAGAAGCACTTGTAACAGTGCCTGGAACATGGCTACAACTCAAAAAATGTTTTTATTATTATTATTATTTAGGTAGTAGTAATATTTTGGCAACATGATATAGATGAGAAGGTAGATGAATCTATGATTCAGCCTGACACTCACCCAGTAGGCCAGAGGAACCAGCGTAATGGTCAACATGAACTGTGGAACTGATCCTAAGGTTGAAAAATTCTGTTTCAGGGAAGGAGAACGCTAGTCTTAAGGCTATCTGGGTGTTTAGTACATTCATTCATATTTTTCCATTTCTTGCACTTCTAAACATGGTATCTCTCAACATTTCATAATTTAAATATTTTAAAGATTTATTTATTTACTTGAGAGAAGAGGGAGGCGGGGAGAGAGAGCGGGGGTAGAGGTAGAGGAGAGGGAGCGAGAGAATCTTAAGGAGACTTCCTGCTGAGTGTGAAGCCTGATGTGGGGTTTGATTCCATGACCTCAGCTGAACCCAAGAGTGAAGGGCTGCTCAACTGACTGAGCCACCCAGGCATCCTAATAATTTAAACAACTCTGTTTTTCTGTGTCAAAGTCAGTAATATATTGTTTTATAGATCATCCTTAGGGAATCTGGTGCAGTTGAATATGTAAATTAAGAACAAAATTCACAGCCTAGTTATATTACTTTGTAGAGCAAAATTTAGGTATAACTAGTTGATATCATAATTTCTTAGCATTCCAAATGTTGACAGCAATGATGGCTTGTTTCTGGTTTATTTCATTGCCTCAATGTTTTTGATACATTCTTATATACTGTATATTCTTTTATCTACTTATTTTTATTCCCAAAGTAAACCTTTCTAGTGTCCAAGCATGTTATAAAGTAGATCAGTAGGCTAGGCAGAAATAATTAGCATTTCACATTGGTTAATAACATTATGGCCAGTAGAGGGCATCAAGGAATTGTCCCAAGTACAGGTTTTGATAAGACAAAAATATTGGTGTTTTAATTGCAGAACATTTTCAGCCAAAGCTTCTATACAAAAATGGTTCCATGATGTAAATATATTCAAAGCATCGTGGTTATACTATTGAGTGATTTTGGGTCTTGGTCACTATAGATATGCTTTAGTTACACATTTTGAAGTAAGAGTAGTTCTTACTCATGTCAAAATGGAAACTGTTGAATTTTGCATTCTCAGGAAAAATAATAAAAGGTTAAATTTCAAAATAAATAGTGTAATTTCTAACTTCCAAAATAAGTATACACAGCCCCTTAGTGTCTTCATTTCCTCATCTTTTAAATATGGGAGATTGAGGAAGTACTCTCCAAGGTCTTTTCTAGTTATATCATAACATGATGGCTAGTTTTTATTCATCTTCTGAGAGCACCAGCTGGAAAGGGAGAATTCAGATGCATCCCTATCTCTCAACCACTGGAGGGCTCCCGACATCAGATCAGAACTTGGATTAAAAGTACTAGGTGGTTTGTGGACATGATGTGTCTGATTTCTTAGCGAGCGTTCTTATCAAAATAGAGCCCTCATTACATTGCATTATGTTAGGCAGTTTTAGAGATTTTCTGATTTCATTTCCCATCCTGTTCAATCTTTTCCTCTCTTCTACTCCCTCCTTCCCTTCCTCTCTCCCTCTTTCTTCTTTTTCTGGCTTCGTCATGTACCAAGCACTGTTCTGAGCATTATGTCATTTAACACTCAGCATGAGCAGGTGGAGGGGCAGAGGAAGAGGGAGAAGCAGACTCCCCGCTGAGCAGGGAGCCTGACTCCAGGCTGGATCCAGGGACTCAAGATCATGACCTGAGCTGAAGGCAGACACTTAATGGACTGAGCCACCCAGGTGGCTCATTTTTATAGATGAAGAAACTGAGGCTCCGAGAGGTTAAACAACTTCCTGTTGTCACTCATTAATTTTGGGATGGAAATTTAAATCCAGGCTTTCTTACCCCATGTTTAATATTCTTTTCAGTCTACCAGAATAAGTCCACACTTAATTCCAAATATGTTGTTTGCTAAGAGTAACTTACTAAACTACAATTATTCATGAATGTATTGTCAAGAAAATAAGATTTTAGAGGTGGAAGGAATTAGCTGTTCTAATTCCTCATTAGTAAAAATGCTGATGGCTCTGTGCATATCTCTACCTTATTTCATCTTATCTCTTGGGTTGGTCTCATTAGCTCAGGCTCCTCTGTGCAGCAGAGAATATGGTCACTGGGTTCTTACGTTTACAATTCTCAGGGAGTGAACATAACTCCTAGGAATGGACTTTGGCTTCCTGGAGCCACATGAAATGGGGGCAAGGGAAAATTCTCCAAACTCCTGAAGGAGCTATTTCTGGAGGAAGAGAGAGATAAAATGTTTTTGGAGAATGGGCTGTTGGCCCAGGGTGGGTGTCTCAAGGAAGATCTGTGGGCAGCTGCTTTATTGGGGGCAGGCCAATAAATGCAGCCAAGAGCAAGTGTAGGCAAGGCCTAAAGACTCTAATGATGTTAAGGACCGATCTTCAGAAGTATCCTATAAGACACATTTTGGTTACCAATGTAACAAAGGCCAAGGAGAACTATGTAAAACCGTGATTCCTGGCTTTTCTTGACGGTCATGATGTACCTTCTTCTTGGGGCTCATCTCCTGCACTGAGGCATTTACCAGGACACACAGGGCTCAGAAGTACAGCTTTCTGGAAGGGAACAAGCTCACTAAATATGGTCTCATAGAGCTCTGGAAGCCAGGAGAGCCATGTTTCAGGATGCTGACTTAGGTAGACATTTAATATCTTCTGTTAATGATACAGGTATAAATTGTGGAACTTAAAGACACATTTTAGATGTTATATTGTATTAAAATGCAAAGTAAAGAGCATTCCCTGGGGGAAGAATCTTTCATTGATATCTCCAGATTTCCTGCATTATGTTTCTGTGCCTTGCTGTTGCATTGTTAGGATTCTGGGTTTGCAGTATCCAATATTGTCAGATGTGAAGCAGGCTAACTAAATAAACAGGGGGGACTTCCTTCCTTTTTCCATTTGCTTTCCATTTCTCCTGGCCTATTTATTTATGTATTTATTTAAAGATTTACTTGTTTATTTGAGAGAGAGAGTGCAAGCAGAGAGAGGGACAAAGGGAGAGGGAGAGAATCCCAAGTAGACTCTCCAATGAGCGTGGAGCTGGATGGGAGTTCCATCCCACAACCCTGAGATCATGACCTGAGGCAAAATCAAGAGTCCAACATCTTACTGACTGAGCCACCCAGGCACTCCTCTCTTGATCTTTTAACATGAGCATTAATTGAGATATCAGCCCATGGGATAAAGCACACTTATTTATAGGGTGGTCGATGTAAGCGTAAAAGCACACTGAAAATTATTTAAAAAGTACTGATATAACTTAATTTGGGGCCAGATGTTAAATACGAATTATTCTACATTGTGCTGTGATTAAAAAAAAAAAATGAAATCCTGTGAGATGAAGTAAGTGTTCTGTCCTGGCTCTTGTCCTCTACAACTCTATAACTCATCTTCTACATTTCTGCTTGAGGTTCCAAGTGTGGGCACTCTCATCCCCATTATCTTCTGTCCCAACTTTCTCAAAGATCAGCTAAGATCCCATCAGAATTCTGCAGATCTACGTGGATGGTGCATGTTATTTTTCTGTTCTTAATTGCCTTTGCTCAAATTATGAAATGTGGGAAATGCAAGAGATTTCACTCTCCTGCCAATTTCTTTTCAGATGGCTTTGGATGAAGATGTCCTAGACCATGTTACATGATTCTATGCCATGCAGGGTTCGGTTCCTAGACCAGCAACATCAGCATCACTTGGGAAATTGTTAGAAATGCACTACCTTGGGTCTTACCTCAGACCTTCCATATTGGAAGTTGGAGAAATATTGCTCTTTACTGAATTTTTAAAATTTTTGTTAAATGATAAATGAATATCTGCTTGAGGAAAGGTTGTTTGTTTAACTGAGTTGTTAAGTAACCAGTGTGTTTAGAAGGAAAGATTAGTGCTAACTGTGGAGACAAATGAGGTGTGTAATTAACCTATTGTAATTTCTTAGGAAAGATTTTCTGCCCAGTTGACTATGATTAAGGAAGGGTAGACAATCTCCAACATGGGAAAAGGATTGGTCTATTTGGCAAAGAAGGTTACTCTTGTTCTCTTCTATTATATCCCCAAATTGTGGGATTTATGATCTGCAGCTGAAATTATTATACGTCCTCTTTGGCAGTCTGAAACTTTGCTCCCTTTCAGTTTAAAAAGGTTATCTTCTAGATAAGTCTACTGATTTGTCTGTTCTCTAGTTTTATCTTTGAAATTTCTTCAACATCTTCCACCATGTCTCCTTTTGCTCACTTTACTTCTCTTTAGTACAGACTCTACCTTTTTTGCTCCCTGGCTTATTCCAACACCTGCTAATCTGGTCTTCATTCCTCTATCCTCTTTCAATCAAGGATGCTTTCAAAACTTCAAGTCTGATCATGTTCCCCTTTGGTTAGAAACCTCAGGCAATTTTCTGCTGTCTGCAAGATAAGATCTAACATCCTTTGTGAGGCATTTGAGGTCCTTCATGGACACGCCTGGACCACAAGTCTCCTTTCTCCTTCCTACCTCATATGCTGGTTATGGCAGGCCTCTTCTCATTCCCCAAACACCGTTCAAATCTCTGTGTCTCCATGGTTTTATTTATGCTGTTTATCAGAATGAATTGTCAGCCAACTGAATTCTTAAAGCATGTTCCATTTCAAATAACATGTTCCATTTCAAATTTTTAGTGAAGGTTACTCTCCTCTATCTCGCACAGAACTGATAATTTTTTCCTCTGTGTGCACATAGCAGATTGTATATATCTCTACAATGCAATGTATCCTACTCTATTGTTTACTTGGTTTTCTCTTCCAATAGATCATGTTTTTCTTAGGGACTGGGGCTGTGTCTCATTCATAAGACAATACGTAGTGAAACTTGACCAATAGATGTTAATAGATACGTGTTGAATGAACTTTATCTTCAAATTATTATTTAGTAGACTAAATTTCACACACATCCCTTTGCTGGATTTTAGTAATTTCTTCTGGTTATTTTTATTAAGAAGGTGCTCATACCAGTAGAAATATGCTCTTTTGCTGGAGTACATTCAGATCTACAATATCTTATAAGATTAAAAGAGGTGTTTCTATTCCCTAGGATGCTTGTGACAGAGCTAAGCCTGGTTGAATACACAGTGGTCATTAACGTCATGACTCTGTTCCCCTGTAGAGACGCTGATGACAGGCTGCCCCAAGATGGACCACATTGGTTTATTGGTTTTAAATGAAAGTTACTTAAGAGACAGCTTGAACAAGAAGGACACTCAGACCCTTCTCTACCCCCATGAAAGTAGGAATTAAGTCTCCCATGTGAAAGGTACCCTCCCTATACCAGGACATAAAGAGACATCCTTATTACTAGAGATGGGAAATTTAGAGCCAAGAAGACAGTATAAAAAACCCTTGTTACTTTTTACTAATTTATGGCCCCATCCCAGATTCTGCTTAGAACTGCTTGCAAATTGGGGCACCTGGCTGGCTCATTTGGTAGAGTCTGCTACTCTTGATCTTGGGGTTGAGGGTTTCAGCCCCATGTTGGGTGTAGGGACCACATTAAAAAAAAAAAAAAAAACCTTTAGAATTTTTCCTAATTGAAGCTCCCAAAGTTAAATTTTCTTTGTCTGTCAATTCCTCAAAGGTTTATTGTCTCATTGTCTAAAAAGAATAAAAGCTGCCTGTCTTGGTCACTTTTTTAGGTCTAAATTTCATTATTGGGCCTCCATGTGCCCATAATAAAACTTTTTGTTTTTAACCTCCTGTTCAACTGTCTCATATAAATTTAATTCTTAGTCCTCAAGGAAGACCTTGAGGGTAGAGGAAGAATATTTCCTTCCCTCACCCAAAGCCCTCCAAACATCTACTGAGGATGTAAGTGTAACTGGTTCACAAACCCTCTCAAGATGACTGTTAGTACTTGTCATGAAATGAATTTTGTGTCTCCCCCAAATTCATATATCAAAACCTTCCTCAGCATTCTATGAGCCACAAGAGGGTCTTTACCAGAACCCAACCATGCTGGAATCATGACCTCAGATTTTCAGCCTCCAGAACTGTGAGAAATAAATTCCTGTTGTTTCTAAGCCAACTGACAGACTGACAGTACTTTGGTCTCTCTGCCCACTGCCCCTCCCACCCTGTCCTTTCTATTCCTTTCCGATTCCCAAGGCTAAGAATTAAGGAAGTAAAAGTCAGTTGCTCCTTGGGCAAAGATAGGTTACTTTATCCTGGGCCAAAGCAAAAACAAATAACAACAACCTAAAAATAAAAAACAACCTATGAGGAATAGAATTGAAATTCATGGAGTAAAAACTAAATGGAAAAATTTAGTTTCATGAAGACAACTGAGACATATCAGAGTAATGGAAACTATGTACATTTCTACACTAGAAATGTCAATGGGAATGAAAAGACTTGACTCTTGTCCAATTGCCCTTATTGTCCGAATGGAGCCAGGGTGTTTGTTCCAGAAGCTTATGGCTCAGAAACCTAGGAACTCTGTGTGTTCAGAATCCTTCCATTGGAAGAAAGAGAATAATACCAGTTACCTCAAGTAGTGGTGGTTGATTGTATTGGTAACTTGCAATGACAGAGAAAGGAGTTGGGGGAAATTGGAGGGGGAGACGAACCATGAGAGACTGGACTCTGAGAAACAAACTGAGGGTTTTGGAAGGGAGGGGGGGTGGGAAGTTGGGTGAGCCTGTTGGTAGGTATTGAGGAGAGCACGTATTGCATGGAGCACTGGGTGTGGTGCATAAGCAATGAATTCTGGAACACAGAAAATAAATAAAAAAAAATAAAAATTTTAAAAAATGTCAAAAAAGAGAGAGGGAGAGAGAGAGAGAAAGGAGTCTTTGGAATATTCTCACAGCTAAACCTCAAGGACCTGGAGCTTGAGTTTGGGAACTAGAAGGTTGTCTGGGATTATAAAAGGCAACTCTAAAGGACAGGCAACATTATTAGTTTCTCAGCAGCAGGAATTAATTGAGCTTCATTCTTGTGCTTTGCCATGGATGCCAGTTGGCTGCTCTTTTTGTTTTGGCTTCACTTTGCTTATCTTTCTAGTTCTGCTTTCACTGACAATAGTATGGCTCTGTATTTTTTGTTCAAATTCTTGAGTGGTAAGAATGTCATCACTGGGTGGCTCAGTTGGTCAAGTATCCGACTTTCAATTTCGGCTTGCGTTGTGATCTCAGGGTTGTGAGATTGATTCCTACATCAGGCTCTAGGATTCTCTCTCTCCCTCTCCCTCTGCTCCTCCCCCATTCTAAAAAGAAAGAAAGAAAGAAAGAAAGAATGAAAGGAAGGAAGGAAAGGAAAGGAATGTCATTATCACAAGCAATCACCTTCTGTGTGGGGGGAGCTTTCACCACTAGACCACGTCATAGTGCATGGCTAGAATATACCCCTGTTCTTGGGTCAGGGGCCCAACTGCCCCAACTAACCAGCTGCAGATAGGGGAGCTCAGGATAGGCAGGGGAAGTCACATGGTGCCACAGTGACTTATGCTTAAAGAACCACTTAAAGCTGCTTTTCTCAGTAGGAACTATGTCTGGTAACACAGAAGGAGTTTATGGGTAAGGCAAGATTCTAAGGCAAGATCTCTCTACTATAGACATACCTTGGAAGCTCTAATCATGATTCTTCTTAAGTATTACCAGTGAAGTTGTTATCTTTTTATCTTCCTATTCCACTTGTAGAATATCCAATAACTATACATGAAACAACATGTGCATACAGAGCACAGTTGGTATTTGTTTCTATTTATTTATTTTTAAAAAGATTTTATTATTTAGAGAGAGAGAGAAAGAGTGCAAGAGAACTCAAGCAGGGGGAGGGGCAGAGAGAGAAGCAGGCTTACCACTGAGCAGGGAGCCTGACACGGGTTTCAATCCTAGGACCCTGGGATCAGGACCTGAGCAGAAGGCAGATGTTTAGCTGACTGAGCCACCCAAGCGTCCCCTGGTATTTGTTTCTTTTTTTTTTTTTTTTTAAGATTTTATTTATTTATTTGACAGAGAGATCACAAGCAGGCAGAGAGGCAGGCAGAGAGAGAGGAGGAAGCAGGCTCCCCTAGAGAGCAGAGAGCCCGATGCGGGGCTCGATCCCAGGACTCTGAGATCATGACCTGAGCCGAAGGCAGCGGCTTAACCCACTGAGACACCCAGGCGCCCCTGGTATTTGTTTCTAACTGGACTCTTGTAATAGTTCTATCAATGACATCTGCCTGTATAAAACTGGCCTTTGCTTTCCATATTAGAGTTGAAGACATTGTTTTTATTTCTAGATGCAAGTGTATATGATTAGAAAGGGCAGTTAGGCCTTAGGTTTTTGTTAGTGAGAAACAGATAAATAAGAAGTAATCAGGTAAAGTTGTCAGGTAATACTATTTACATTGTGGTTGTGCTTATTGTTCTTTATAAAATACCTCTTCTCTACCCATCCCCTCCAAAGTTCAGGAATAGAGGATGACTGATTGTTTAGCATTTTTATATCACTGCTTCATACATCTGAATGCATATTTTATTAGCATGTTTCTTATGGACTTACATAGATACTTTTTTTTTTTTAAGATTTAATTTATTTGGATGTGGAGTTGGAAGTGAGGCTGATTACCAGGACCCTGAGATCATGACCTTAGCTGAAGTCAGATGCTTAACTGACTGAGCCACACAGGTGCCCCACAGAATTACTTTTGTTATATTACCAAGTTGTTCTCCTTTGCCATCCAAATGCTAACACAGGCTTGATGGCTTAACTGAATAATTCATTTATTCATTTCCCAATTCCTTACCGAGTGCTTAACCATGAACCAGAAACACTTGTGGTCACTGGTCTGGTTATTATAAGATTCCTTATAAATCTACATTTTCCTCAGAGCTGTTTCCATCCTCATTCCTTTGGATGTCTTCATAAATTAACTCTTTTTTTTTTTAAGATTTTATTTATTTGACAGAGATTACAAGTAGGCAGAGAGGCAGGCAGGATGGTAGGGGGGGAAGCAGGCTCCCTGCTGATCGGAGAGCCTGATGCGGAGCTCAATCCCAGGACCCTGAGATCATGACCTGAGCTGAAGGCAGAGGCTTAACCCACTGAGCCACCCAGTGCCCCATAAATTAGCTTTTCTTAAATCGTCCTTTGATGTACCAATTGTTTGATACCATGCAAACAGGAAACACATGACCTTAAGACCTTTTTTTCTTGTATCCATGTTGTTTATACACTTTCTTTGAGGAAACATCTGTTCTCCTCCATTTTTCAGAGTTTTTGGTATCACCTTCCTTTTCCCTAAGATTCAAATGTGCAAAATGCTCTCCTCTGTCTTCTTTCTCCCCAACCCCTTAGGCAAAGGCAATGTTTATGACTCCCACTGAAATGCTGTTTTATCCAAATAGAAAATAACTATAATCAGCTTTCTACAAATCTGCTCTTAAGGTTTGGGTCTTGTAGCAGTTTTCCACCTGAATTATCTGCTCAATTCCTCCCCTCCCTCTTTCCTTACAGAGATCCCAGAACCTAGTACAAGGTCAAACTCATGGCTGGTGCTCACTTGATATATGTGGCCCTCAAGCCACCACCAACCTTATCTTCCCAGCTTTGCTCTTTTCATTGCTCTGTTCTTGCTTTCGTCATATGATTGCTCTTACACTTTTTCTTTTTCAATGAAGAACTTTTATAATCAACTCAAGCTCACCGCAGATGGTTAATTTTTTTTATTGCCTAATACTCTATTGATATTATCTCCAAATTCCTCCTGTTGCTGTTTCTTTTGTATCGTCATTGTCCTGATCCCCTCTTTTCTTAAGAAAAAAAAAATTAAATATTTGACAACTCCATAGGAGGACATTCCCTTCTTAACCACAACATAGTCCCACTTTTAAATTTCTTGAGTTCTGTAATCAATGTGTTCAATTAAATTCAGCAGGCATGTAAGCTATGTAAATTGAATGCCACCATGTACCACCCTCTGTGTTAGGTGTTAGGAGCTTCCAGGGAGCTGACAGTTCACTTTTCTGAAAAAATTCTCTTCTCCTAGTAATTCTCTTCTATTCTGAAGGAAATAATTTCAAACCATTTTCCTGGCAAAGCTGAAGCCTGCCATGTCTTCTCCAAGGTGGGGTTTATGGGGTGAGAGGAGGACCATGGGACAACTTAAGGGTGCCAGGAACATCCAGGGTCATCCTTCCTACCTTTTGAATATCTCCTGCTTCTAGTGACAAGCACCTGAGATTCTCTTTCAACTCCAACTCTGAAGTGACTTAGGTGAGACCATGTTTAACTTCTGAAAGCCTTTCCATCAGATAAGGATCTGAGTCAATCACCAATACCTCCTCCTTGCTGATAGACATTGTATTGTGTTCCTTTTCTCAATGATCTCTTCCAATGTCATGGGAGACTCTCTAATCAATGTGTTGTCTATATTTGTGGCCTGACCCTCACTTTGATATTGGGCAGATTCAAATTGGCCTTGAACCTAGGTAACCCTCCATGGCTTGCAAAAAAAGATCATAGCAGCACTTTTGCAATACTTAGTCTTCTAAATTCTCGAAGAATCCCTAGCCAATACCTGAATTAACATTAGGTTTCTGCATATCCCATGTCAATGGTGGTCCTCCTGCGTTTCTTAGCAGGTAGCGATATTGGAATTTTGGGTGTGGCAATTCTTTATTGAGTGGGGCTTTTTCCCCGCCCAGTTGCAGAATTTAGCCTCCGTGCCTCCTCCTACAAAATACCATTAGTGTTCTCTATTGTGATAGATATGCCCATACACACTCTCAAACAGCTTTTAGAACTACTGTGTGGTGCTCACAACTGCTGTGTGGTGCTTCATCTCATTAATCATTTTTCCTTGTTTCCTGCTGATTATAGTCAATAATGTAAGCACATTGCTTTTTCACATGTTGCATATGGTGGTCCTTGAAAAGTGAACAAGGTTTGATCCCATTCTCATACATGGTGCTTGTCGTTTCTAATTTAAAAAATTCTAATTTAAAATTAGAATTTAATTTAATTTTAATTTAAAAAATTGCCTTTGCTTGTATTTCCTATGTAGTCATATGCTCCTTTTCACTAATTTTTTCTGATGCTCTTACTGCATTTACAAGCACTGTATATCTGGAGTTAGAAGTTGTTGTGCATAGAAGACCTCAAAAACTAAGCAAACACAGCAAACACATGGTAGACTGAGACCAGTATGATGCTGGATGTCTTGTGCTGGTAGCCAGAACAGTTACTGAACCTCACTCTGGAATTTCCCTTGTACATACGTGTCAGAGTTTGCAAACTGAAATTCATAAGTATGGGGGCTATACAGCTGTTCTAAGCAGACAATGGTGGCAATGCTCATAGGGGTTCTTATTGCTACTGGTTATAACTGAACACCTACCAGGTCTCCAAAGGAGTGACTTATATCCAAGAATTCTTTCACCAAGTACACAGGTCAGGAAGTCCTAATTTATTAGTTAACAGGAGTGTTTGAAATGTCACCCCTGGGGTTTACTTTTAATCCTTTAATATTTACACTAGAAAAACTAATGATATTGGAAGGAACCATTATTCAAGTTTTAATTGAAAGCAGCAATGGCAGTCAATACTAGCTAGCACTACTGGTTAAATGAGTAAACCAAACAACAGATTTTTCCCCCCCGATAGGTTTGTTTTATACTAGGAAATAGATACAGATTCTTCTTTGCTAAGGGCTAAGGTAGGTATGAGAGAGTTGCATTTAATTAGGACTTATCTAGTAAATTGTAAATATGTTAGTAAAAATGAGTAAGTGAAAATTACTTGTGCATCTGCTTTTTGTTTTTTATTTACTTAGACTCTTAACATTTTAAAATGCTTAAAATTACCAAGAATTTTCAATAGATGATATGTGGAAGATGATGAGAAAGCAAGTGAGTTGTTCATATCATTTCTAAATATTAGAGGTACAGTCATGATAAATATTGTATTTTCAGCATATGCACAATCTCAGTCCAGTCCCCCATAATTTAAATCTCCACATCCTCATGCATAGATCATCAGGAGCTGGGTAGCAATTGACTTGCCTTGAGATACCAGAGCTCTACATACAGAAACCAATATCCCTTTGAGGTAGACTGTTCATTGTTCCTGTGTATTCATTCTCTCGTTCTTCCTTTTATTATAATGTCCTCAATTTTAGCAAGGCATGAGGTGCCCAGCTAGAGATTTACTCTCCTATTCTCTTTTACAACTTGGTGTGGCCATGTGACAAATTATTGCCAATGGAGTACAAGCAGAAGTTATGTGTTCCCCACATAACTTAAAAGGAAACTGTTCTCTACTTCTGTCTCTTACTTCCTATGGACTGGAATGTGGATGTGATGGTGAGTCAGCTTTGGCCATGCAGATGAGAGCAAGCCCTGGGAGGAAGGAAGAACCACCTTGTCCTGGATAATGTTGTGCAGCAGAGTCTCCTACTCACTCTAGGCTGCCCTCCTGCCTCTTTACTCTCATGTGAGGGAGAAAGAAACTATCTTGTTGAACTATTGTGTTTAGGGGGGGCCCTTCTTGAGAGCAGCTTAACTTGAATCCTATTGCTTAAAGTTTATTCATTTATATTCAACAGACAATCCTTTTCCTTTCCATGTGGAAGATTTTTCTAGCAGTTTTTGAACAAGGTTGGGAAGTGGCAGAGTAAGTTTTGGGGAAAAAGAAAGTATTGTACCATGGGATTTTAGAAGTTTGGTTTTCTCACTGGGAGAAGATGGCACATTGATATTTTCTTTTCCAGGGACATAATTCCATTCACATTAACAGACATTTATTGAGGGTCTACTGTGTGCAAAACACTGTAGAAGTCCCTAGGGATACAGAGATGAACAGACATGGTTCCTGCCCTCAAGGAGCTCACAGTCTATTAGGGCAGACAGCAGAAATACATAAACAATGCACTATAAAATAGGGTGCATATAGTAATAGTGATAGAAATGGGGTTCTATGGAAGCATAGAGCTGGGAAGGTTTTCATAGTGATAGAGAAGGAAGAAGGATCTCGGAAAGACTTTACAGAGGAGATTGCATTTGTGCTGCAAGATTGCTTGAAGAGCTGGTAGAAGAAGAAGGGAAAGCCGTGGGGTCAGTTTTCTGAAGCTGTGGGAGCTACTGTTAGGGGAGCTCAGAAAACCCAGAAAATAACCAGACTTTTCTGGGGTATGAGGTGGGTGAGAAAAAGTAGTGAGTCACAACTCTGGAAAGGTAGTTAAAGTCACATAGTGAAGGAGCCTTGAATATTATACTAAGGAATCTTTATTTTAAACTGATAGAGAAATAGCAGAGGATTATGAATACTGTAATTAAAACCTGTGGTATGCTTGAGGATAGTGATTCTCAAATCAGAATCTCCTAGAGGGTTTATTAAACAGAAATTTTGCTCTCCAAATTTGTGATTCATTATGTCTTCGGCCCTGGACATTGCATTTTTCACAACTTCCCAGGTGATGCAAATGTTCCTGGTCGGGAGCTGCCACTCTGAAAACCACTGTTCTAGAAGATGTATCTGATAGATGTGCAGGTGTGTGGGGGCGGAGTTGCAGGCGAAGGACTCCAGAGGAAGGTGGACCAGATAAGAAGACTTGGAATAGATGAGGGGACCAACTTATTGGAGAAGAAGGGGGCATATTTCTGTAGAGGTAAATGAGAAGACTTTAAGACTATCTGAACGTTAGAGACAAGTCTTGAAGAGAGAGGATCACATTTATCTAATAGGGATGATAAGAAGCAAGGTAATCCTGTTATCTGAAACTGGGAAGGTGGAAGGAAGAGAAGGTGTGAGTGTGGGAAAATGATCATGAGTTCAGTATGGAAAAACTGTGTTTGAGGAATGAACAGGTTAGTCACAGGGAGGTGTTCACTGGAGGTAATTCATGGGTCTGGAATTTGAGAAAGACAAATCTGAACTAAAGACAAAAATTGAAAAGCCACAGGCATGTGATGGGATGGGACAGAGTCTGGAGATACAGAAAGTAAGAGCTGAGGACAATGCCCCAGGAGGAAGAAAAGGAGACTAAGAATGAGGAGGTAGTTGGAGAAGCAAGGGAGTACTGTATTTTGTATTTTGGAAGTCATGGGCTTAACGAGAAAGGGAGGTTTAGCTATTTTAATTGATGAGATATTGGAAAGTAGATAAGGACAGAGGAAAGGCCATTATATTTGCTTACTGGCAACTCACCAAAGACCTCTGGGAGTTCTGTTTCAAGAGAACTAGGAGGGACAAACTCACATGGCACAGGATAGGAAAGTCAATGGAAGGTGAGAGGTGAGCAGAACAAAGGATTGATGAGTGGAGAAACTCAGGTGGGAGAGCCAGGAGAGAGACGAAGCAGGCTCTTGTGTGGGAAGTAGGAGTAGAAGAAATGTACACCAGTGTTCAAGATACTTGAGCAAACTGATAAGTGAGATTAAAGAAGAGAGGAGGGGGATGGGAGAAAGGTAGGGGAGAAGGGAGGAAGAGAGAAAGGGTAAAGAAAGAAGGGGGGTGGCACCTGGGTGGCTCAGTGGGTTAAGCCTCTGCCTTCAGCTCAGTTCATGCTCTCAGGGTCCTGGGATCGAGCCCCACATTGAGCTCTCTGCTCAGCAGGGAGCCTGCATCCCCCCCCTCTCTGCCTGCCTCTCTGCCTACTTGTGATTTCTCTCTGTCAAATAAATAAAAATAAAATCTTAAAAAAAAAGAGAGAGAGGAGGGGGGTAGTAGGGAAGAGGAGTCAGGGGTAAGGAGAAACATGCAAGATTACACAAAAGATTAGAGGGTGTAGATTTTAGGCTAAACTATGGAGGTGGAGAGGGAGCAAATTCATGTCTTCTCAGTGAACAAAGAAGAGAGATGACCTGTGGAGAGTGAAGAAATGGGGAGAAGCTGTGGCTGAGATGAGAAGAGGTATAAAATAGTCACTGACTTGAGAGTGTACACAAATTTGCAAACTTTCATTTCCGTCTGTCATCACTCTTGACTGTGGTAAGCTCCTCCACATGACTAGAGCAGGCACCCCAGGTCAGGCAGGCGCTGTGGCCTCAGGTCAGGTTCCTTCTGCATCTGCATCTCCTGGCCACAAGGTGCAGTCTGGCATGGAAGCCACTGAGATCCCAGGGGATACAATTTCATGCTTGTTTAGTCTATGGGTGACCTTTGCGCTAAACATAGATTTTCAACTTTTAATGGTTTTTCTAAGTGCACAACTGATAATGAGTAACATTCTCTAACAAAGTTCTTCAGATAATATATTCCTTCATTTGATTACTCCACCCTGTGAAGCTGCTTGTACTCCCACCCAAATCCTGCCAGAGTCAGGGAGAGTGTGCAAGGCTCAGTGGGACTCTTCTCAGAATGTGAGGAGGTCCAATGTTCCTGTCAGGTAATATAACAACACATTGAAGGAGATTTAGATTATCTTGTATTTGTTTTTGTTTCATTTTCATAGTTAAATACCTAGGAAAGTGCCAGAGTATTCATTCCAGGTTCTTTTTAGAGAATGAGGAAGCATATTTAATCATGAACTATAAAGGACACGTCAGCTGTACTATTTGTGCCTAAAAGGAGTGGGCTATGTAGTCACAGTAAATGACTTTAGCTCAGGTCTGCAAGCAGATGACAGTACACCACTCTTTTTTTTTAAATTAATGCTTTATGTAGTCATGCAGTTCCCTCTAAAATTTGCATGGATTTGGAGCCACGACCTCAGATTTAATGGTACAGGAGGGCAAGTTATCAGGTATTTGATTTATAAGTAATAAGAAATTCTGCAAATGAAGATTTATTTTGGCATTCTTTAATTGCAAGATTAACTGAAATGGCTAAAAAAAAGTAGTTACTATTTCACCTTATTATTATGTCTATGAAATTTCTGTCTTTATAGGATGTTTATTTGAAACCATGTACCACAAATAAAACCAGAGGTAGAAAACGGCACACCAGATAACAAACCTCAAACAAAACAGAACAAACAAACAAACAAACAAACAAAAAGACCACACTACCTTACAAACTTTTCTGAACCAACTATGTTCCAGAATTAATAAGTTGAACCCCTTTCCTCTGTCCACAAACAAGGCTGGTAAAAACAATGCCTTTTGGCTTTATGCAATCTACGCATGTTCTCGGCACCTAATTAGCTTTTTAAAAGCCAGTTTAAAGTCTTCATTAAAACTTGTATAGAGCAGAGGGTTGATCAGAGAATTAACATAACCAAGCCACGTTAAAAAATCAGCCACTTCAGAGGACACTGTGTAGATACTCAGACCCACAATCAACTCTTTGATGAAAAATGGAAGCCACGACAAAATGAATGCCCCCAAAATCAGTCCTAGGATGCGTGCTGCCTTGCGTTCCCTGGTACTAGAGATCTGCTGACGTTCTCCTGGGTGATCTAGATCATTATCGAAGGAAGGGATCCTGATAGAGTTGTGGATCTTTTCAAACTCGGTGGTAGGGTCTGAGGTGGAGAAATCAGACACACAGAAAGTCTGTGTAAGTTTACAACTTGCAAAAGAATTTTGGCTATCTGTGCTTCTGTTGCTTAAGTGCCGGCTCGATCCTCTTTTCTGGTAAAGGCTCTTGGCTGCATGGTAGATCCGGTAATACAGAATAAGTATCAAAGTCAAGGGGATATAAAATGCTCCAAGCGTGGAGTAAATGGTGTAGATGACATGGTCATGCTGGATGGTGCACTCACTAGGAGGTGGGCTGAGTTGGCGGTGGCTTCTCCAGAACAGGGGGGGCATGGAGATGAAGATGGAGATGGTCCAGACGGTGAGGATCATCAGCACAGCCCTCTTGGCGGTCCTCTTCCTGGCATATTCAATAGCATTGGTGATGGCCCAGTACCTGTCTAGGGCAATCACACAGAGATGGAGGATGGAGCAGGTGCAGCAGGTCATGTCCACACTTAGCCACACCTCACAGATGAAGTATCCTAGCTTCCAGCTGTCCATGACAATGTACATGATGCTCAGTGGCATGACGAGTACTGCCACCAGGAGATCCGTCACAGCCAGGGAACAGATCAGGTAGTTGGCAGGCTGGTGGAGCTTCTTGGTGGTACAGATGGCCATGATCACCGCCAAGTTCAGTAACATGGTCAGGGTGGTGATGATCACCAGAGTCATGGAGATGAGCATCTTTTCAGTGATGGTCTTGGGTCTCGCAGCCACACTGGCTTCTGCGGTACAGTTAGTGATATTCATGTTTTCCCTGTTTCAATCTACACTGTGGAGAAGCTGTTGGTTATTTTCCTTCAGCTGGAAATTACTTAGACTTCAATGCCTCTCATTTATAAGAAGACCATAGTTTCTTCAGCTATATAGTTTCTTATGTTCCATTTTGTATGGGTAAAAGGAAGCACCACATCATTTCTTCTGAGGGTTCCTGGAAGATAGTATGCTACTGGTTAATGAATGAAAAAATCATATTTTTTCCCGTGGAAAATGTTATTGTATTTCAGTACTCATAAATCTTTACACATTTTTGATATAATTTTCTTTTTATCTCTGGGTATAAAGTTTACCTTTACATTATTCTTCAAAAGATACTTTTTAAAAAAATTGATGTATAGTTGACACACAATATACATAATTTCAGGTATACAACATAGTGATTCACAAATCTAATCCTTATGCTGTGCTAACCACAAATGTAGCTACCAAAAAGATACTTTTTAAAAAGTTAAGTTCCCAAACTCTCATGAAGACATTATCAACTTTTAAGTCTATCTTGCCACCTGAATTACTTTCTTATTTATATTTATTAATGTATATATGCACTTAAACATAAAGTTTTTTTTTATTTGGAAACATATATTCACCTTGCATCATACTTTAAAATTCTTTAAAATTCTGGGACATTATAGAAAAAAATTATATTGTTTATAATAAGCAGACTTCAAAGCAGTTTTAAAGTTTCATAGCAAATGCTCAACTCCATCATGAAATTGTGTGACTTTTGTCTAATTATTTCTGACATTTTACTTATACCACTGTGCATGTCTTTGGAGAAAAGAGAGGAAAAAAAGCATATAACATTACTTTGATGTTTATGGCAAATTGTTCTCAGAGTAATACCGTAAACTGACAGTGAAACAGCATCATCACGAAGGTCAAAGAATTTCACATTAAAAAAAAAATGTCTTTAGTTTTGGTTAACATTTGTGTTCTTTCAATTTCTATCTATCATCTATCTATCTACCTATCTATCATCTATCTATCTATCATCTATCTATCATCTATCTATCTATCTATCTATCTATCTATCTATCTATCTATCTATCATCTATCTATCTATCTCTATCATTTCTCTCTATCTACCTACCATCTATGATCTGTCTCCTGGATAGCTGTGATTAAATTGGGCAATCAGTGAGATAGTGACATTTATTGAATGCATAGTTGTAAGGAATTTTAAAAAAAGGTACAACAGTCCCCCTTATCTGTAGTTTTGCTTTCTGCACTTTCAGTTACCTTGGTCTTCAAGCCGATGATCTTCTCTCTGATGAATCTGCAGAAAGTCAATAGTGGCCTATTGCTATGTCACAAACCTGCATCACTCACCGTACTTTGCCTCATCACGTAGGCATTTTATCCTCTCACATCATCACAAGAAAGGTGAGTACAGTAAGATAATTTGAGAGACTCCATTCACATAATGTTTATTATGGTATACTGTGTGTTTTTTAAAGACTTTATTTATTTATTTATTTGAGAGAGAGAAAGCAAGAGACAGAGCATGAGTGGGGGAGGGACGGGCAGAACGAGAGGCAGAAGCAGACTTTCCTGGGATCATGACCAGAATGGAAGGCAGATGCTTAACTGACTGAGCCATCCAGGCACCCCTAGAGTATATTGTTATAATTGTTCTATCTTTTATTAGTTATTGTTGTTAAACTTTTTGTTGTACCTAACTGATAAGCTTTGTCATAGGTTTGTAAATATGGGAAAAGACATAGTACATACAGGGTTCAGTACTATCTGTGATTTCAGGTATTCAGTCTTGGAATGCATCTTCTGCAGGTAAGCGGGGACTACTGTAAGCTCATGAAAACAACATGATCAAAATCCACATAGGAATATTCACAGCCAATGGCTGTTTGTCAGAACATTGATCAAATCCTCTGATTTGTCTCTGTGGGATTAGGTCCAGGATAACTTCAAAGACAACTCAACGGGCATTTTGGCAGTTATAAGAAGGGACATAGATTGATGTGGATTAGGCTTAACAGACATTCTCTAATGAGGGCAGGAGCAGGTGAGGCATGTATGAAATGGAGAATGGAGTGGATGAGAGTCCTTGGGTAGACTGGGGACTGGAAGCCAGGCGGGTAGGAATAAAATTCTCCAGCCAGGCTGAGAGCTATCTAGCTCTGGATTTAATTTCTTCTGCCCACTGGGAAAAATCAAGAAGACTGGGGGATGGTTACCATTTATTCTTTAGATATAGAAAGTAAAAGAAAATGATTTCACTAAAGACAAAAAATGGGGCAATTGTTTTTAAAACAGTCTTTATCTTTCTGCAGTGAAATAAGAATCATTCTGCCTCTCTGTTTTCATTATGCTTTTATAGCATTTCTGTATATGTACCTTCTTGAAATTCATGTTTCCCTACTTCTTCTATGGTTTTTGCTCCACCAACAGTACATTCTTTCTTGTAAATTAAATGTTTCCTTCTCTCCTGGATATTTTCCCTTCTTTTCTAGTCACTTTAAACTTGTATTTATATCTGAGACAGGCTGTAACATTGAAAGTGTATGGGCTTTGGAATCAGAGACCTGGATTGCACCTGAGCCATTTATTAGCTTAGACAAACTCTCGATATTTCTCCCTGTGGCCAACATGTGTATTTCTCTATTTTGACCCCCTTCTCCTTAATTACATGAAATAGAGTCTTTTTTTCCCTACAAACATTAATCCTAAGTTATGTTTTTCTTGGGTCCATGAGATTTGTTGGAAGAGTAGTTTTGTTTTGTTTTAAAAGTAGGCTCTATGCTCAGCGTGGAGCCCAATGTGGAGCCCAATGCAGGGCTGGAACTCCAGATAAAACCTGAGCTGAGATCAAGAGTCAGATGCTTAACTAGCTGAGCTACCCAGGCACCCCAGAAAAACTAGTTCTAAACAAAAAAAGCTTTTCCACTCTGATTGGAAGAATCAGATTCTTCTACTCTTCAATCTTCTCAGATTGAGAATATAGAGAGTAGCCTGGGTAAGAGACAGAAAACTTTAGAAGTTTTAGTTTGATAATAGAAACAACTAGGAAATGCTATTTTAAAAACAAGAAGTTGAAAAAAAAAATCAAATAATTCAGCTTCATCAAGCTTTTAAAAGCTGCTCTTTTTCTGAGGTCCCATACATCCTAGTTCTTATTTCTCTGGTGACACCATCTTCTTCCTTATTTTGTACCTATTTATTTTTCATTCCTCTCCCTCCCCTCCACTCTACCCCCCAGCTGACTACACATTTCTGGAGGTTGGGATGAATGTCTGAGTCCTCTTTTTAATGGTCTCCTGTTAAATTAGCAAAAACATTACTGGTTGGGGCTACATGGTCAGTCCTTTAATGTGACTTTCTGGTTTATTTCATGCCCCAGCCTTTCAGAATAGGAGTTAAGTTTTATATCCTGGTGTTGCCAGTCCCTCGAAATTCCTGCATGCATCCAGCTTGCCATCTTTTAGCTTGGAGTGTGTTCCATAACACCATGTAGAACATAATCTTTTGAATAGCTGGATGGGATGAACTGGGGAGCAATTATGGATTGAACTAGTGTGAGAACTGGGTCCTGGAACTCTTCACTAATAAAGGATCAGAAAGAAAAGGAGGAACCAGGAAGGCAGAAGAGAACAGCTATTCAGGTAGAGGAGAATGATGAGAGATAATTCCGTCCCAAGACCCGATGAAAACAGTATATGAAATAAGAGTGATCAGCTATGTAAGTGCTGCTGACAGGCAGTGGGCAATGAGGACTTGACCATTGGTCTGGGTGATGTGGATGACACCAATGACCTTCACAAGACCCGTTTGGTGCTGTGGTAGAGATTGAAGGCTGAATGTGGTGGTTCAAGAAAGAATGAGAAGAAAGGAAATAGAGACACTGAATAAAACAAGTATTGAAAGCATTTTGCTGAAAAGGGGAGCAGAGAAATAAGGTAGCTGTGGAGGGAGATGTGGGATCAAAGTTGTTTTCTTTTTAGGATGAGAGATTGTCTTTTTAAACTGGACTATTTGCAGTTTTCTTTACTACTATACTGTGTATTCTTTTTATTGGTACCCAGAGCATTTCTGGAGTGAGTGAAATGTAAAAGAGGAAGCAGGAAAGCAATAATGGAAGAAGCTGGAAGTCCATGGGGCTGGGGGCAGCAGGGAAGTAGAATTCTTTGATCAATTTAAGGGATTATACTGGGGACTGTGAAGCAGACAAAGATGCAGCCATACTCAGGAAATGATCCCCACTCCAATTATCTTGGGTTCCTTTATCTTCTTAAGAAAATAACCCCATGGGTTTATAATCACCACCAACTCCTTAGGAGGCAGTATGATGCCTAATTAGAACAGTTCTAGTTAAGCAGCACCTGAAAATTTAAGTATCTTTAGCTTTTTGCATCGTAGGGGAGGAGGAACTATAACACTTAACTCAAAACACCCTCTGCAGAACTAGTCCAAACACCAATATCAATATACCAAACTTCCACTAGTCCATTGGAATGGAAAATTAACTGCAATAATCATAGCTAAAAATGGACATATCCCATGAGGAGTTAATGTAGGTCCTTCTTTGGGGTTTTGTAACTTTTAGTTTCTGCTCTGATTATGACATGGAAAATACCAGTGCAGTCAAAAGCTATATTTATTTTTATTTTAATTAATTAATTAATTAATTCATTTAAATTTATTTTCAGCGTAACAGTATTCATTGTTTTTGCACCACACCCAGTGCTCCATGCAAAAGCTATATTTAAATGGTTTTTCATTGAAATCACAAACAGGAGAGAATCACTATAAATCAAATGGGTCAATGTATGCTGCTCTCATTTACTGAGATGCTTCAGAATTTCTGATTTGTACTACCCCAATGACAGAATGCCAGGGACAAGAGGTCATGAGTACACTCATTTTTAATTTCACCATCTTATCTAGTCTTTCATTGGTTTTCAATAATTACTGTTAATTTATCAGAAATATCCTTTCATCTCTTCTTTGGCCACTTCCATTTTGCCTAAATTTCTTCAAATAATTGTAAAATTCTTTAATATAGGATCTAAGAAATAAAACAAAACAAAACAAAACCACACTCATAAATCTCATAAATACAGAGAACAAACTGGTGGTTGCCAGAGGGAAGACTGGGAGGATGGATGAAATAGGTGAAGGGGATTAAGAGATACAAACTTCCAGTAATAATATAAATAAGTCATGGGGTTGTGAAGTGTAGCCTAGGGAATATAGTCAATAATACTGTAATAACTATGTGTGGTAATACATGGGAACAAGACTTACCATGGTGAGCCCTTCTTAATGTCTATAAATATGGAATCACTATGTTGTATACCTGAAACTAATATAATACTGTATGTCATCTACGCTTCAATTAAAAAAAGGAAGAAAAAAATCTTTAGTATGTGCCAGTTTCTTTTTTTTCTTTTCTTTTCTTTTTTTTTTTTTTAATTTCAGGAGCAGCTGCTTGCCCTCATATTACTAATTTTATCTTTCCAATTACTCATTAAATTCACTTCCTCAGCCTTCATAAAGAATTTTCTTGGCCTGTCTACAGAAAAGAAGGGGTGGATAGTAGTTTGCTTCTCATTTGGTCTTCACTGGGAGCAAAGGAAGATGTAGAGGAGATACTGGAGTGTAGGGTTCTTTATTCTCTTCTTCTTGTTTATTTAAATTGTGACATGTGACATGTGGTCATTATGAGGTTATTATATTCATAATAACAGGAAAACATTATCATTGTAAAAATCAAACAAAACAGAGTACATAGAGTTTTAGGAGATGTTTAGATATTCTGGACACATGTCTTTTGTCAAAACAACGTTTTGTGAACATTTTCTTCTACTCTGTACTTGGCTTTTGTATTTTTTAGTGATGTCTTTTGAAAAGCAGAAGGTTTCGATTTTGATGAAGTTTAAGTTACCTATTTTTCTTTATGATTAGAACTTCCTGTGTCCTAAGAAATGACTTCAAGGTCACAAAGATATTTTCTATATTTTCTTCTAGAAACTTAGTACTTCTAGCTTTTGTATTGGAAGAGGTCATCATGGGGACCCTCTGGTGTCCTGTGAGCTGGACCCAGACACTCAGAGGCATCTCACCATCTATAGTCCTCCATCCTTGGAATGTGTGTTTGGCCTACTATTCCTACAGTGGGAGCCATTTTCAAGGATACAGCCTTGAGAGAGCAATGTGCTGGTGAGACTATCTGGATGATACACATTATTGAACACAGGTAATTCTTCTATACAAACTTTAAAGATACTGGAGGGTGGATGTGCAGGGCTACTCATCTCCTGGCCATCCAAGACAAGCCTCCTGTGTAGTTTCCCTTGGTTATTAAACCTGTCACTTACCAATCTGAAGTGGTCTGTCTCTTAGACTGTCCTTGCCCTTCATGTTCAGGGGCCAATTTCAGATTTCACCTGAGAAATTCCCAAATTTATGAACCAACAATTCATGATCTATCTGGAATAAATTTTTGTATTTGGATATGAGGTAGGTGTTGAGGTTTATCTTTTTTCTTCCATGTGGATGTCTAGTTGTTTCAACAAATTTTGTATGAAAGACTTTATTTCCCCATTGAAATGCTTTGATGTCTTTGTAAAAAATCAACCAGTTGTATGTGTCAGTTTATTTTTATGCTCTCTCTCCTGTTTCTTGATCGACCTTTGTAGTCAGTATAACACTGTCTTTATTACTATAGCTTTTAATGTAAGTCTTGAGATCAGGTGGTGTGAGTCAAGTTTTTTTTTTTTTCCAACCTTGTTTTAGCTATTCCAGGTTCTATGAATTTCCAAATAGATTTTGGAATCAAATTATCAGTTTCTACAAAAACCTGCTGGAATTTTAGTTTGCCTTGTATAAAAACTAGACTAAGGAGAATTAAAATTTATCAATATTGTGTGTTCTCCAATTAAAGAAAAAAGAAGCATTCTCTAATTATTTTGTTTCTTAGTTTCTCTCAATAATATTTGTAATTTTCAGTGTAGAAGTTTTGTACATATTTCTTTAAATTTATCCCTATGTATTTGTAAATTTAGTCTTTATATTTGAATAGAAGTGGCATGCAATGTTACATTAGCTTCAGGTATACTGTGTAGTGATTTGACAAGCTTATATATTATGCTTTGCTTACCACAAGTGTAGCTACCATCTGCCACCATACAATACTATTACAATATCATTGACTGTATTCCTTATACTGTGACTTTTATTCCCATGACTTATTCATTTCATAACTGGAAGCTTGTATCTCTCACTCATTCATCCATTTTGTCCATCCCATGCACCCACTTTCTCTCTGGAAATCATGTTTGTTCTCTGTATTTATAGGTCTGATTCTGCTTTTTGTTATTTGTTCATTTGTTTTGTTTTTTTAGATTCCACATATAAGTGAAATCATATGGTATTTGTCTTTCTCACTCTGACTTAATACCTATATACCTATATGACAACGTATTACTGAGTAATACTTTTAGGTCCATCCATATTGTCACAAATGGCAAAAATGGTAAAACAAACAAACCCCTCAACCTTTTTAATGGCTGTGTAATATTCCCCCCCATGTGCACGCGCGCACGTGTGTGTGCGTACACCACATATTTTTTAAGTATTCATGTGTCAGTGCTCACTTGAGCTTCTTCTAGACCTTACCTATTGTAGACAATGCTGCAATAAACATAGGGGTGCATAAATTGGTAGTGTTTTTATAAACTCATAATGAAGTAGCAGAAAGAGGGATCTCTCTATGTATTTTAATATTTTTGATGTTTCTATAAATGGTACTTGTATTTCAATTTCCATTTTTATTCCTTGTATAGAGAAATATAATGTATTTCTGGATATTGATTTCAAATCTGTGATCTCTTATCTCTTACTGATCCTAGTAGATATTTTATAGATTCTTAAGATTTTTCTATAAAAACAATCATTTCATTGTGGTTTTGATTTGTATTTCCCTGATGCCGAGTGATATGGAGCACTTTTTCATGTGTCTGTTGGCCATCTGGATGTCTTCTTTGCAGAAATGTCTGTTCATGTCCTCTGCCCATTTCTTGATTGGATTATTTGTTCTGTGGGTATTGAGTTTGATAAGTTCTTTGTAGATTTTTGATACTAGCTCTTTATCTGATATGTTGTTTGCAAATATCTTCTCCCATTCAGTCAGTTGTCTTTTGGTTTTGTTGACTGTTTCCTTTGCTGTGCAAAATCTTTTGCTCTTGATGAAGTCCCAATAGTTCATTGTTGCCCTTGCTTCCCTTGCCTTTGGAGATTTCTAGGAAGAAGTTTCTGTGGCTGAGGTCAAACAGGTTGCTGCCTGTGTTCTCCTCAAGGATTTTGATGGATTCTTTTCTCACATTGCAGTCATTTTGAGTCTATTTTTATGTGTGGAGTAAGGAAATGGTCCAGTTTTATTTTTCTGCATGTGTCTGTCCAATTTTCCCAACACCATTTATTGAAGAGCCTATCTTTCTTCCATTGGACATTCTTTCCTGCTTTGTCAAGTATTAGTTGACCATAGAGTCAAGGGTCTATTTCTGGGCTCTCTATTCTGTTCCATTGATCTATGTGTCTGTTTTTGTGCCAGTAGCATACTGTCTTGATGATGACAGCTTTGTAATAGTGCTTGAAGTCTGGAATTGTAATGCTGCCAGCTTTGGTTTTCTTTTTCAACATTCCTCTGGCTATTCAGGGTCTTTTATGGTTCCATAAATATTTTAGGATTATTTGTTCCATTTCTTTGAAAAAAATTTGTATTTTGATAGGGTTGGCTTTAAACATGTAGAGTGCTTTAGGTAGCATAGACATCTTCACAATATTTGTTCTTCCAATCCATGAGCATGGAATATTTTTCAATTTCTTTGTGTCATCCTCATTTTCTTTCATGAGTACATTATAGTTTTGTGAGTACAGATTCTTTGCCTCTTTGGTTAGGTTTGTTCCAAAGTATCTTATGGTTTTAGGTGCAATTGTAAATGGGATTGATTCCTTAATTTCTCTTTCTTCTGTCTTGTTATTGGTGCATAGAAATGCAACTGACTTCTGTGCATTGATTTTCTATCCTGAGACTTTACTGAATTCCTGTATGAGTTCTAGCAGATTTGGAGTGGTGTCTTTTGGGTTTTTCACATAAAGTATCATATCATCTGCAAAGAGTGATAGTTTGACTTCTTCTTTGCCAATTTGGATGACTTTAATTTCTTTTTGTTGTCTGATTGCTGAGACTAGGACTTCTAGTACTATATTGAACAGCAGTGGTGATAATGGAAACCCTGGCCATGTTGCTGACCTCTTAGCAGAAAAGCTCTCAGTTTTTCTCCATTGAGAATGATATTTGCTGTGGATTTTTCATAGATTGCTTTGATGATATTGAGGTATGTACCCTCTATCCCTACACTTTGAAGAGTTTTGATCAAGAAAGGATGCTGTACTTTGTCAAATGCTTTTTCAGCATCTACTGAGAGTATCATATGGTTCTTGTTCTTTCTTTTAGTAATGTTTTGTATCACATTGATTGATTTGCAGATGTCGAACAAACCTTGCAGCCCTGGAATAAATCCCACTTGGTCATGGTGAATAATCCTTTAATGGACTGTTGGATCCTATTGGCTAGTATTTTGGTGAGAATTTTCGCATCTGTGTTCATCAAGGATATTTAGTCTGTAATTCCCTTTTTTGATGGGATCTTTGCTGGTTTAGAAATCAAGGTAATGCTGGCCTCATAAAATGAGTTTGGAAGTTTCCCTTCCATATCTATTTTTTGGAACAGTTTCAGGGGAATAGGTATTAATTCTTCTTTAAATGTTTGGTAGAATTCCCCTGGGAAGCTGTCTGGCCTTGGGCTCTTGTTTTTTGGGAGATTTTTGATGACTGCTTCAATCTCTTTACTGATTACGGGTCTATTCAGGTTTTCTATTTCTTCCTGGTTCCGTTTTGGTAGTTTCTAGGTCTCTAGGAATGCATCCATTTCTTCCAGATTGTCAAATGTGCTGGCGTATAGTTGCTCATAATATGTTCTTATAATAGTTTTTATTTCTTTGGTGTTGGTTGTGATCTCTCCTCTTTCATTCATGATTTTATTAATTTGGGTCCTTTCTCTTTTCTTTTGGATAAGCCTCACCAGGGGTTTATCAATCTTATTAATTCTTTCAAAGAACCATCTCCTAGTTTCATTGATTTGTTCTACTGTTTTGTTGGTTTCTATTTCATTGGTTTCTGCCCTGATCTTTGTGATTTCTCTTCTCCTGCTGGGTTTAGGCTTTCTTTGCTGTTCTTTCTCCAGATCCTTTAGGTGTAGGATTAGGTTGTGTAGTTGAGACCTTGTTTCTTGAGAAAGGCTTGTATCACTATATATTTTCCTCTCAGGACTGCAGTTGCTGTGTCCCACAGATTTTGAAGAGTTGCGTTTTTATTATCATTTGTTTCCACGAATTTTTTCAATTCTTCTTTAATTTCCTGGTTGACCCATTCATTCTTTAGTAGGATACTCTTTAGCCTCCATGTATTTGGGTTCTTTCCAACTTTTCTCTTGTGATTGAGTTCTAGCTTCAGAGCATTGTGGTCTGAAAATATACAGGGAATGATCCCAATCTTTTGGTACTGGTTGAGACCTGATTTGTGACCCAGGATGTGATCTATTCTGGAGAATGTTCCATGTACACTAGAGAAGAAGGTGTATTCTGTTGCTTTGGGATGGAATGTTCTGAATAGATCTGCGATGTCCATCCGGTCCAGTGTGTCATTTAAGGCCTTTATTTCCTTGTTGATCTTTTGCTTAGATGAGCTGCCCATTTCAGTGAGGGGAGTGTTAAAGTCCCCTACTATTATTGTATTATTGTCAATGTGTTTCTTTGATTTTGTTGTTATTTGGTTTATATAGTTGGCTGCTCCCATGTTAGGGGCATAGATATTTAAAATTGTTAGATCTTCTTGTTGGACAGACCCTTTGAGTATGATATAGCGTCCTTCCTCATCTCATATTATAATCTTTGGCTTAAAATCTAATTTGTCTGATATAAGGATTGCTTTATCCAGCTCAACTATCCCAGCTTTCTTTTGATGTCCATTAGTGTGGTAAATTGTTTTCCTCCCCCTCACTTTAAATCTGGAGGACTCTTTGGGTCTGAAATCAATTTCTTGGGGCACCTGGGTGGCTCAGTGGGTTAAATCCTCTGCCTTCGGCTCAGGTCGTGATCCCAGGGTTCTGGGATCAAGCCCCTCATTGGGCTCTCTGCTCAGCAGGGATCCTGCTTCTCTGCCTGCCTCTCTGCCTACGTGTGATCTCTGTCTGTCAAATAAATAAATAAAATCTTTAAAAAATAAATAAAATGAATTTCTTGTAAACAGCATATATATATATATATATATTTTATGGGGCATTTAACCAATTTACATTCAGGGTAACTATTGAAAGATATGAATTCAGTGCCTTTGTATTCCTCTAAGGTGAATGTTACTGCATATTGTCTCTGTTCCTTTCTGGTCTCTTTTAGGTTTCTGGTAACTTTTAGGCTCTCTCTTTGCTTTGAGGACCCCTTTCAATATTTCCTGTAGGGCTGGTTTGGTGTTTACAAATTCTTTTAGTTTTTGTTTGTCCTGGAAGCTTTTTATCTCTCTGTCATGGCCAGCACGACAAATCGACCAGGAACGTGAGGGTAAGAAGATGAAGAAAAGAACTTGAGAAGCAGAGAGATGGGGGCAAGAGGAGCACTGAGGAGGATGTCCAACAGTGCTAAGTTTATTCAAAGTATTAAGGCCATATATATAGTGATATTACAATAGGAGAAGCAATACACCTGTGTCTAGTTAAACGACCATGAATTCCCATAATAAGTTTCACCTTTGACTATAAGCAGACCTTGTGACGCCAAATGGCTGAAGCCAGTACAATTATTCTGTATTGATACAGCAAACCTGAAAGTAATTTATGGGCTGTACTAGGGCAGCAAGGACCAGCCATGAACTTATGACCCCAACCGAATTTTTTCTCATTTGTTTAGCAAGTGTGTGGGAAGTCACGTAGGCGAGCGCATAACACATAGCACAGACCCTTTCTCAGTGCTACTCAACATTTCCTGTCCTAAACCTTTTGTTACGTTATTTGGACTTTAAAGGAGGCACAAGTCAGGGCCTGGTTTGGTCCTTGTCTCAAGCCTTATTGCGGCCTCCCACATCTCTCCTATTTTCAATGATATCCTCGCTGGACAGAGTATTCTTGGCTGCATGTTTTTCTCATTTAATGCTCTGAATATATCATGGCAGTCCTTTCTTGTCTGCCAGGACTCTGTGGATAGGTCTGCTGCCAATCTAATATTTTTACCATTATATGTTGCTGACTTCTTGTCCTGAGCTGCTTTCAGGATTTTCTCTTTGTCACTAAGACTTGTAAATTTTACTATTAGATGATGGGGTGTGGACCTATTTTTATTGATTTTGAGGGGTTTCTCTGTGCCTCCTGGATTTTGATGCTTGTTCCCTTTGCCATGTTAGGGAAATTCTCTACAATAATTCTCTCCAATATACCTTCTGTTCCCCTCTCTCTTTCTTCTTCTTCTGGAATCCCAATTATTCTAATATTGTTTCATATTATGGTATAACTTATTTCTCAAATTCTCCCCTTGTGGTCCAGTAGTTGTTTGTCTCTCTTTTGCTCAGCTTCTTTATTCTTCATCATTTGGTCTTCTATATCACTAATTCTCTCTTCTGCCTCATTTATCCTAGCTGTAAGAGCCTCCATTTTTGATTGCATGTCATTAATAGCTTTTTTGATTTCAGCTTGGTTAGATTTTAGTTCTTTTATTTCTCCAAAAAGGGCTTATATTTCTCCAGACAGGCTTTCTCTAATATCTTCCATGCCCTTTTTGAGCCCAGCTGGCACCTTGAGAATCATCATTCTGAACTCTAGATCTGACATATTACCAATGTCCATATTGATTAGGTCCCTAACCTTTGGTACTGCCTCTTGTTCTTTTTTTTTTTTTTTTTTTTGGTGAGTTTTTCCACCTTGTCATTTTATCCAGATAAGACTATATGAATGAGAGGATAAAATACTAAAAGGCTCCAAAGACCTCAGAAAAATGTATAGTAACCAAGTCAGAAGAGACCCCAAACTGGGGGAGGAAGAAAAGGGGTAAAGAGAAGTTTAAAAAAAAAAAAATATATATATATATATATATCAGACTGGTGAATAGAACAGAGCCACTCACTTGATTTTTAGTGTATTTTGGTCTCTTAGAAGAAACTACCTTCCACATTTTTAAAAAAAGAAAAACTAATATATGTATACAAAAATAAGGGCAAACATGATAAAGGGATGGAATATGACTGTAAAGATGAAAATTTAAAATTTTCTAAAAAAAGAATTGTTAAGATAAGTTGTTTGGGAAAAGAAAGAAAAAGAAAGTGGACAGAATTTGCTCAGGCTGGAGACTAGAACAAAGCCCTGTGCTAGATTTAGGGTATATTTTGATCTATTAGAAGAAATTAAATCCCAAAAATTTTTTAGAAGAAAAAACCATATATTTATACAAAAAATAAAATTAGATACAATGAAGGATAAAATATGACTGTAATAATGAAGGTTTAAAAAGATTTTTTTGAAAGTTATTGTTAAGATAAACTAGTTAAAAAACGTTAAAGGAGGAAAGAGGAAAAGTTAAAAATATTAGAATAAGAAAAAAATAAAAGTAAAAAAATTTAATTATCTTTGCAAGACTAAAGAATCATGGGGAGAAAGCCAAGAATTCCATGCTTTGCTTTCTCTTCCTCTGGTATTCTGCTGTTCTCCTTGATCAGTGAGCTTGGTCTTGGCTGGATGTTTTTGCTGATCTTCTGGGGGAAGGACCTGGGCCTGTTGTAGTGATTCTTAAGTGTCTTTGTCCAAAGCAGAATTGTGCCACCCTTGCCAGGGGCTGGGCTAAATAATCTGCTCAGTTTCGCTCTTGGGAGCTTTTGTTCCCTGAATGCTTTCCGTAGAGCTCTGGAGGACAGGAATGAAAATGGCAGCCTCCCAATCTCCATCTGGGAGGAACCAAGAGCTCAGGACCCCACTCCTCAGTGCACCCTTGGAGAAAAACTCACAATCACTCCCGTCTCTCTGGTCTTCGGCCGTGCTCTGAACTCATCTGCCCTGTGACCGAGTGTTTCTGTCTCGGGCACACACCCCCGTTTGGAGTCTCCAAACCCAGCCAATCCCTCCTGCTCTTCCGGGGGGGGGGGTCTCCGCAGATTGACCACTTGTGGGGTTCCTGCTCAAAGAGCAGTCGCCCGACTATACTGCAGATCACAGTTTAAGGTAACCCCATGCTGAGGACTCACTCCTCGGCTCCGTCTCTGTAGCTGGCTTCCCTGCTCTGATACCTGTGAGCTCTGCTACACTCAGAAACTCTTGACCCTTCTTTGACCCTGTGGGACTTGAGACCACACTGTCCTCACAAGGGCTTCACCCTCGCTTAACCTCTGGAGTGATGTCCCTCAGTGGAGCAGACTTTTAAATGTTCAAATTTTGTGCTCTGTTGCTCCACCACTTGCCAGGAGCCAGCATCCTCTTCCCGTGGTCTGTCTTCCCGTTACTTCAGATTCACTTCTCTGCACATCCTACCTTTAAGAAAGTGGTAGATTTTCTGTTTCTAGAATTGCTGCTCTTCTCTTTGATCTCCTTTTGGGTTTGTAGGTATTCAGAATGGTTTGATAACTATCTAGCTGAACTCCTGCAACTTGATGTCATCTCAGTCTGCTACTCCTCTGCCATCTTGACTCCTCCCCTCTCTCTTTCATTCTTGATATTGGTAATTTTGTTTTTTCCTTGATCAGTCTAGGTAAGGATTTTTAAAATTTATTAATATTTACAAAGGATCAGTTTCTGAATGATTTGATTTCATCTATTATCTATACTTTATTTAATTACTTTCAGCTTTTATACTCATTATTTCCTTCCTTTGTTTACTTTGGCTTAACTCACTCTTCTTTTTCTAGTCTCTTAACATAGAAGGTAAGATAATTAGTTTAGAACTTTTTTTCACCAACAACAGAAGCATTTAGAATTATAAATTTTGCTCTAAGCACTATTTTAGCTGCATCCTGCAAATTTTAATATTTGTATTTTCATTATTCAGTCAGAAATATTTTCTAATACCTTCATGGTTTCTTCTTTCAGTTATGTAACATTTAAGAGTCCATTTCTTAACTTCAAAAATATTTAAGGATTTTATGTATTCTTTTAAAACTGACTTTTAATATCATCATACCCAGGCTCATAAAACATAGTCTTATGACTTCAATCATTTGAAATTTATTAGAACTTATTTTATCGCTCAGTTTGTAGTCTATCTTGGTGATATTACACATATGATTAAAGAAAATGTGTTTTCTGTCATTGTTCCATGTAACTTGTATGACAGTACTGTTCAAGTTTTCTATACCTTTATCAATATTTTTATGAACTCATTCTATCAATTGTTGAGAGAAGGGAGTTAAAATCTCCATAATTTTAGATATGCCAATCTCCTCCTTTGGTTAGGTCAATTTTTGAGTCATGTATTTTGAAACTCAGTTATTAGATGTATACTCATTTAGAATTGCTATGTCTTCTTGATGAATTGACTTTTATGTCATTGTGTAATATCTCTGTGTGTCCCTGATATTCTATGTTCTGATGTTTACTTTGTATGATATTAATATAACCACTCCAGCTTTCTTTTAACTGATGTTTGCATGGTATATCTTTTTTCCTTTTCCTTTTAGCCTATCTATGTTTTTATATTAAATGGGTTTCTTATGGACAGCCTCTAGTTGTGTCTTGCATTTTTGTCCAATCTGACTTTCTCTGCCTTTTAGTTAGGATGTTTAAATTATCTGCACATAATGTAATTATTGATGTGCTTGCTTTTAATTCTACCTTTTTTGTATTTACTTTATATGTATTCAAGTCTCCTTTTGTTTATTTCTTTAGCATTTTGTGATTTTTCAGCATACAAGTCCTGCACATGTGATGGTAGATTTATATGTAAGTGTCTTATTCATTTTTTTTTTTTTTTGGAGTGATTGTAAATGGCATTGTGTTTTTAATTTCAGTTTTGTATGTTTATTTTTAAGATACAGAAAAGTGGTTGATTTTGTGTTTTGATCTTGTTTAAATCACCTACTAGTTATAGGACATTTTGGGCAGACTCCAGAGTTTTCTACATAGATGATCATGTCATTTGCAAACAGGAACACTTTCCTTTCTTCTTACTTGTCTCTATGGCTTTTTTTGTCTTATTGAAGTAGGTAGACCTTCCAGTTCTATGCTGATTATTAGTAATGAGAGCATACTGTTTTAGCTTATTCCCTATCTTAGGGAGAAAGCATTCATTCTTTCCCTATTAACAGAAAAGGGATCATTTTTGGGGAATGGAATGCAAGCACAAATGGTATGTGTCACTTCTAGGCCTGGTCTACAAAAACTTTAAATGTACCATCCTTGCTCTCAATCTCCATCCACCAGTACACAGATGGAAATAACTTGGTGGGAGGGTGGCTCTGAATGACCAGGTGGGGCAGAGTACAACCCCTTCCCCTTCTCACTTCCATTAGACGGTGATATAAATGAGAAGTAGCATTTTATTGTGTTAAACCACTGATATTTTGGGGTTTATCAGTTAAAGGAACTAATTACTTACCATAAGTAATATGCCCTTGGGTGATTTAATCATTGGATGCTTGGTTTTACAATTTGAAAAGTGAGGATAATTATATTGATCCTCCATATTTATAGAAAAAATGAAATGAGACAGCATTTACCAAAGTGTTGGCACATTTCCTGACACCTATGAGGTACTCAATAAACATTTGTTCAGTCCACTGTTTGCTGAGCATGTTCATATGTAGATATACTAATGGATTTGTTATCTTCATATTGAACTAAGAGGTATTTACTTGTGTTTTTGTCCTTGAATATTTAATTTATCCCTTTAAAATGTATTCTTCAGCTGGGATGTCCAGGTGGCTCTGTCAGTTCAGCATCCGATTCTTGATTTTGAATCTGGTCATGATCTCAGGGTCCTGGGATGGAGCCCCTTCATCAGGCTCCTTGCTCTGTGGGGATTCTGTCTGTTTCCTTCTCTCTCTGCCCCTCCCACCAGCTGGTGAATGCACTATTCTAAAATAAATAAATATTAAAAAGTAAAATGTATTCTTCAGCAATGAAAGTGATGAACCAAAATGTAAGACTCATATATATTGATCAAAATATTATGCATTCGTCAGTTTCCCTAACATAGTTTCTTTATAAACAATCATAGTTGAATTCAACTTAAAGGGATGTCTTTAAGAAAATTCATACCACATGTATTATAAGTTATGCCCATACCTTTCTTGCATCTTTTGGAAACAGGATTGTATGTTTCTATGCAAAGATGAGGAGAAAAAGAGCAAGATAGTTTTCCTCATATGCATAAATTTATATGGAAAGCAGACATATGCCTTTTTTTAAAAAAAAGATTTTATTTATATATTTGACAGAGATCACAAGTAGGCAGAGAGAGAGGCAGAGAGAGAGAGGGGGAAGTAGGCTCCCTGCTGAACAGAGAGCCTGATGCAGGGGCTCAATCCCAGGACCCTGAGATCATGACCTGAGCTGAAGGCAGAGACTTAACCCACTGAGACACCCAGGTGCCCCAGACATAAACATTTTTTAACCCATTAAGTCACTTCCCTTCATTCACAATAATTTTTTAATTTAACAATCAGTTAACATATAATGTAGTATTCATTTCAGAGGTAGAGTTTAGTGGTTCCTCAGTTTCATATACCATCCAATGCTCATTACATTGTGTCCTCCTTAATGCCCATCACCCACTTACCCCATCCCTTCATCCACCTGCCCTTCAGCAACCCTCAGTTTGTTTCCTATTGCTAAGAGTCTCTTATGGTTTATCTCCCCTTTTTTTGGTCTTATTTTATTTTTCCCTCCATTCCTCTAAGTTCATCTGTTTCTTTCTTAAATTCCACATATGAGTATATGGTAATTGTCTTTCTCTGACTGACATTGTTTTGCTTAGCATAATACCCTCTAGGTCTATCCACATCATTGCAAATGGTAAGATTTCTTTCTTTCTTTCTTTTTTTTTTTTTTTGGTGGCTGAGTAATGTTCCATTGTATATATATACCACATCTTCTTTATCCATTCATCTGTTGATGGACCTCAATGTTTATAGCAGTAATATCCACAATAGCCAGAATATGGAAAGAGCCCAGTTATCTATCCATCCATTCACAGTTATTTTGAAGGGATTATTATGTAGAAGATGAATCCAAAAGTGTGTCAAATGCAAGAGATAGGATTTAGTTGGGACTTGGGAGTGGGAGCGCAGGTTGGGGAGTTTGGGTTGGGGCTGAAACCCTCATGATTGAAAGGTGAGGATGGCCCAAGTAGGAAAAGGAAGTAATTTAGAGAACTGGGTGGCAAGAAGGAGATACAATTTATAGGCAGAATGGTTTCACTACCCTGGAAATGATAATATAAATATCAGGTATTATTATAATTTATCCTAGATAACTTATAAAGAGAATTTAGAGAAATTTCTCAAATTTTTTTTAGAAATTTCTCAAAATTGAAGTGTTTGTCTAAAAGTTATGTTTTTAATTTGAGTCTTTTATACTATTATTCACAGACATTATTGGATATTCAGCACACTTTTGTTACTTTGGAATCTGGTTAGTTTATTGGTTTGGGTTTTTATCTTATTACTTTTCCTGACCTATAAAGGAGAGCCTCAATTTTTGTTATGTTCAGAATATATTCTGCTTCTCAGATTATTACACAAATAATACTCAGATTATTCAGTGAAGAATATTACTTTTCCTTTTGATTGTGAAATGTGCTGTTCCACTCCCTCCCTAACTTTTGAACTCACTGAGCTTCCCTAAGCCTTCTTTAACTGCGCTTCTGGGATTGGGCAATGCATTAGCTATAGAATTCTGCCAAGCTCGAGGTAGGAGAACACAATGAGATGAATTTGTACCATCTATTTTTTTAAAATAAACTTTTCGTTTTGGTATAATTTTAAATTTATAGGGAAGTTGTGAAGATGGTACAGAGAGTATATCCACCACCCAGCTTTACCCATTGTTAACATCTTACATTACAGAGTATATTTATCAAAACTAAGAAAGCAACATTATTCATCACTATTAACTAAACTCCAGAACTTATTTGGATTTAACCAGCTTTCTCATTAATGCCTTCTTTCTGTTTCATTGCAGGATGCCTCACTGTAGTTAGTTTAGTTAATTGTCACATTTTCCCAGTCTCCTCTGGTCTGTGACAGTTTCTCACTCTGCGTGTTTTTCATGATCTCGACAGTCTTGGGGAGTACAGGCTAAATATTTTGTAGAATGTTTCCTGATCTTGGTTTGTCTGATGTTTTTCTCATGAGTAGACTGGAGTTACAAGATTTGGAAAGAATACCATGGAATTGAAGTGTCCTTCTCATTCCCTCTCATCAGAGTACATTATATCCATGTGACATCACTGCCAATGTTAAACTTCATCACTTGGTTAAGGCAGCTCTTGTCAGGACTCTCTACAGCAAAGGGACTATTTTTCCCTTTCCCTTCTCTATGTTTTGAAAATGACTCCCTAAGTGTAGCCCACCTTCAAGAAAGGCAAATAAAAGTTCCACCTCCTGGAGGTGGTAATATGTATATATATTACTCAGAATTCTGTGAGGAAGATTTGTCTGTCCTCTATTATTTACTTATTCAGTGATTTATATTTATATGCATCTAAACATTTATGATTCAGTCCCAAGGAAACAGTAGACTCCACTTTGGGGAAAATTATCTTTATAAAAGTGCTGTTGATGCTTATTTACATTTCTGTTTATCTATATGGACTCATGAATATTTATTCTTTTGGTTATAATCAAAAACTGCATTATTTGATTTTGCTCAAATTGTTAAAGGTTAGGCTATTGAGAGCTCTTTCAGTCAGCTGGTGTTGCATCATCTCTTTTATCACACTGTTTTCCTTTGTCCAGAATGGACTGGCTATACCTCTCTGAAAGGTGTTGGGGAAAAACAATCTGCTCTGTGAAGTATAGATAAGGTTTTAGTCAATAGAGAGTCTCTATTGCCAGCAAATAAAGCCTTTTAATATGAAGGACACCTGTAGAAGTGTTATTTACTTTTCAGCTGAGAATAATAAAAATGAACTTTATGAAGTGCCTGTCACTGAAGTGAGCTGGTGCTCGAGGTTATATTACCATATTTAAAAAAATGAAATGAATTTTTTTTTTTTACCTAGCTTTAATGATACCACTCAACTCCTTAGAGAAGATCTGGTCTCCTTCCTGTGCTGTGCACACACACATTTTTTTTTTAAAAACTCTTCTGCAATGCAATGTGCCTTTGTGGAGGACCCAAGGGAATGAGCATTTAAGCTATGTGTAGGGCTAAGGTTTCCTACTGGGCTTCCGCCTGGAGAAACATTGCTAGCTCTGACTACTTAGCTCTTCTCCAACTAGTTCCAAGGGTATATTCTACAAGAGAGAGGTTTTCAGGTATTTTTTTGGGGGGGGGGTGTTCAATCCACTTCAAGGTGGAAATAAGAGATAGGGTGTTGAATGAAGTGAAGGGGTCAAGAGCAGAGACATCTGTGAATGCATCTCAAGTATATAGATAGTTGGTTGTGTGGCCCTGAAAAAGACACTCTATGCCTGTAGGTCTCAGTTTCCCTGCCTGTGTAATTAGGACTTCATTATTTCTGAGCATCTTCCAGGTCTAACATCCTATGATTTTTATGCTACAATTTTATGGTGACTGGAAGAGGGGTACTTGCATATATTTACAACTCAGTTCTGAGAGTGAAGTAACCTCTAGTTTTGAGGAAATTACATTTATAAATGTATTACTGATGCCCAATAAAAATGACAACGTTTCCTGACATTTATATAACACTGCTATTTTCCAAATTTACTCTCACCTTAATTTTCTTGTTTCAATATTTATTTTCTGTCTATAACTTTGGACACATAATCTTTCTATCAAACACATACATTTATCTGTACACTGTGACTCTGATGTTGATATTTAGACAGCTCTCCCTTTTCTTTGCTGGTTTTCTCCCAGTTTGTCACTTGTCATGGGTGGTGTGTGGTCTCTCATGTTTATGCAAGTCTCGGGATTGCCTTTGTTCCAGACTATCTATTTCAAGGATATTTGCATAGAGAATAATCTTGAAAGGTAGAGATTGGGAAAGAGAGGCATGCTTATTGTTTAGTATGATAAAGATAATGTCTCTTTTTGGGGTAATAGGCAGGATGCTTACTGCCCATTATAAAATATTTGGGTTCCCTAAGCTCAGTAGGCAACCCGTAATGCACTCACTGCATGTGCAAGAGTCATCTGACATTTTTTGCATCACTGTGTGGTTTGGGCTTGGGAAATTGGTACAAGAAAATGCTAATACCCTGGCTACTGCTATTGCTATAATAAAATCCTTACTCTCTGATTCAGGAATCTCCTGTCTTCTGATGGCTTTCATGAAACTGTGGCATGCTTATTTGTTAGCTTGCAAGTAGGATAAGATTTCAGATTTTTGACAGTTAGTTCTTTGTAGTGTACTTCTTATGGAGAGTTTTTAGTGGGTCACTATTTTGGGGGGGGTTGTCCCCTCTTGATTCATACTTACCTCGATCTTGATATGGTACCATAAAAAGAGTTGAGAACTTGGATTCCCAGAGTTGAGAACTTGGAATCCAGTTGAGAACTGGATTCAAGTATGATTTTGGTCACTTTCCAGTTATGTAAAGTTGGCAAGTCACTTAATATGTCTGTACTTCCTTCTCTTTTTAATGGAGAAGAACAGCTTTACCAGGTTATTGTGAAGGTAAAACAAGATTCAATATACCTCTGCTATCCAATATGGCAGCCACTGATGAATATTTAAGTTAAAATTAAATTACATTAAAAATCAGTTCCTTGATTATACTAGTACCATTTTTCAAATGCTCAATAGAGAACTTTGTTATGTTTCTTTTGACCTTGATGAACCCTCTTAGTTGCTAAGCTATTATCAGCTATAGTCCTTTTAGAATATAGTTAATTAGATTTCACTATTTTCCTGCAAAGTGTTGAAGGAGTCTACAGGGATTAGTGGCACTAATCAAAATTTGAAAGAGCACTGATATCTCTATTAATATTATAGGATTATATTTATTTTGTTCTTTTTAAACTGCTACAGGTGAAGTACTTCAACTGTAATAGAAAAGGCAAAGAGTTTCACCTCATATAAACTCCAACTAATGGGTCCTGAGCAATGGAGCAATAGTTTCACCTCATATAAACTCCAACTTATGGGTCCTGAACAATGAGAATTCAGAGGTGGTGTCTAGACTCAGAAGAAGAGAATTATGACTGATTAGTGATCATTCACTAGCAACTAGCCTAGATTGGTACCTGAAAAGTTAAGATTTTTTATTTTCCTAGAAATAAAAAAAATCATTATCTTTCCAAATGGCAGCAAAAAGTCTTGAGGACAATTGTCTTGTTTCAATCTAATTTCAGTTCCAGTTCTGCTTAGAGAAAAACCAATTCTTTCAGTCACCATGCTTATGAATTGAAGCTCTTATCTGAAAACTGATAGAATTTTGACCCTTCTTGCTACTTTTTTATTGTTTATAAGAATCACAGCTAGGAAGTGATACAACTTTCTTCCCTTCTCCATAATATCACAAATAGTAAATAACAACAGTAGTGGTTACAAAATACAAGCATTTAAAACATAAAATTGTCTTCTAGCCTGGAGGGTGATATAATTCTACTCCCACTAGGAAGTTCAAGACTCTGAGTCATTTTTCACAAATTGCAGTCAAATGTATTCATGTTCTGCAATTTGAGCTGTTGATAAACAGCAAGTGAACACTTTATGGCCTAGCACATATTAATTTTGTGTCTACATTCAGTGGAAAGTAAACTAACAAGCAGCTCCATATTGGGGTACCTGTTGAATGAAGACTGATGAAAAAATACAAATAAGAGAATAATACAATATCTGTTCCTGAGTCTGATATTCATTAAAGCAAAATATTAGTGCTTTTGGCCCAACTGTTAACTCTATGAACAGAGGATGTCTTACCTTGTTACACAACATAATGAGTACTTATTGGGTAACAGAAATACATCAAAGTCAGAGTGAGTAAAATTTTAAATATGCTATTGTGAGATGGAGTATAATTATAATTTTTTCCTTTCCTTTTTGTTGTTTATTACATCCCTTAACTTGGCTTGAATGATATGTTTTCAAACATTTGACAAGAAATTATGGGGAGGTGGGTGGGAAGTTGGGTGAGCCTGGTGGTGGGTATTATGGAGGACACATATTGCGTGGAGCACTGGGTGTGGTGCATAAGCAATGAATTCTGGAACACTGAAAAGAAATTTAAAAAATAAATAAAAATTTAAAAAAAATAAAGGGGAAAAGTAACTTAGTACTCTTGACAGGAATAATTAACATAAATTATAAGATTATTAATAAAGATCTTAAGAACCATTAAAAAAAAAAAGAAATTATGGATAAAAGAGAATCTGGTTAGGACATGAAAGCATTTCCAGAAGAGCATTCAAGGGTTTGACTTCTAGAATGTTTGCCTTTCAGCATTCATCAAGCTTGTTGGAGGGCAAGGTTTCTAGTGTAGTGTAGAATAAATATGATGTGCATTCTGTGGTCAGAATGCTAGGGCTCAAGGCTTGTCTTTGCTGCTTGCCAGCTCCTTGCCTTTGAGGAAAAAATTAAACCTACATAGTCCTTAGTTTCCCTCATTTGGCTGTTGGAGGTGCTGGGAGATGGATGGACTGGAACACTCATTTTCTTGCCTGCAGTTTCCCATGGAGGCATGGGGGAGGTCTGCCTTACTTCCCAGCAGAGAGCAGCAGCATTTTCAGTAACAATTTTCCACGTACTGAAGAAACTTGAAAGAGAGTGTGAGATTGGGGAAAGCCTGGCATTTGTGCCCACCCCTCCCTCTGCTCACAGTCCTGCCTGGGAGCAGGGAAGGCTAGAGTTCACATCCTCAGGCTGTCAGTAAACAGATCATCAGACCATATAACCTGAGAACACCTCAGTTCTCTCTGTTCTAGCTTTATACCATGACACTGGGTGGAAAAGTCAGCATGGTCATTCCCAGGTTATCTTCAGTGCAGGAGAGAGGGACCAAAAAATACATTTTTTTTTTTCAAGCAAGTGGAAAGTGAATTTGCCAACCAACTTGAATAAAGCAGATGCCTCATTTCCCATTTGGAGACTTGTGATGGTTGGAGGAGGATTTGAGCTAACATGTAAAGTCATGTAGGTCATAGTTGGCACATAAACAAGTCCTATTTAGGTACTAACTTTGATTAGTATGATCACGATTATCATTATTATTCTCAACTGGTTAAGTTGCAAAAGATTGGCATTAGTATTCCCAAACTTTCAACCATGATTCAGTACTGTTACCTGATTCACAAGGTTGTCATGCTCATCAATTTAGATAATATGTACCAATTTGCTTTATAAAGTTTAAAGTATATTATATAATAGTGATGATAATGGAGTATTTAAGGTTTTTATGTGATTCCATGAGGTCATATTTCTAGCCAAGTTCTCACTTCTCTCCTGGCTTTTCCAGGATCATTTCAATCTCTTGGTCAAATAACACAGTTAAGCATTACAGTTGAATTAGTAAGTATTTTGTTGATTTCCCAGCACAAATAATTCATGGTAAAGATATTTCATAAACAGGCCATCTCTTAGCTCTCTGTTGAAACAAAGCTGTCATGGTTCTGGGCTTATGCCCGTTGTGCTATTTTAAAAAAATTCAGAACATTTATGTAAGAACCCAAGATTGTGAATAGAATTTGGACAGATGTCAATAGTATTTTAATGTTAACCCAAACCTGGATTGAACTCCTCTTGCTTTAAATATCTGCTAGTTCTCTTTCTAAGCTAAAGTATAGTCATTGAATGGCCAGGACCATTCCTTGTTCTTAGTATTGTCTTATAGTCCTCACTAACTTTGTCCTAATTTGTTAATTCAGCAGATAGTTATGAGGACACACTTTGTGCCATTACTGTTGCACCTGTTGGGTGATATCGTGTAAATAAACAAATAAAAAACTATACTTTCCACAAGTTTATATCCTGTTCCTAGCATAATTTATCTAAAATGAAATATTAATTGTGTCTCCTTTAGAGACAGACTTAAAAGTACATTTTATATAATTCCCAGGACACTGTAATTTCTAGGAAATGTTTTAAATACATACATACATGTAAACCTTAAGTGTTTATTGAGTTATTAATTTATTTCATCAGATTAACCTATCAGCATTATTTGCATATTCATTATATATATATAATCTCCCATTAGGAGAAAGGACATAATCGTTTTCAGCATAGATTATACTACTGATAGTATAGTTAAATATCAAACCACAGTAGAGTCAAATATCAAGTATCAAGGCAAGTACATGTATTTGACTTGATACTTTTATTTATTTATTTCAAAGATTTTATTTACTTATTTGTCAGAGAGAGAGAGAATGCACAAGCAGGGGGCGTGGCAGGCAGAGAGTAGAGCAGACTCCCCGCTGAGCAGGAGCCTGATGCAGGACTCCATCCAGGACCCTGGGATCATGACCTGAGCCAACTGCAGATGCTTAACCCACTGAGCCACCCAGGCATCCCTTGACTTATACTTTTAAATGAGAGCTTTATGTTTTCCTCAACATCTTTCAGTCACTAAAACCTTATTCTAGATCTTGAGATATATACATATTTTGAAAGACTATCTTTAAAGTCTGACTGGAAGAATCTAGCAATAGGGATATGTATGTTTCTAAATCAGCAGCTCTTAAATCAACATGTAGAAATTAATTATGTTTTAGGAAGGAGTTTTCTTTCTGGGTTTTGCTAAATTCAATTGAAACAACAAGGAGTTACATGTTAAATTAGATCTGAAAAATGGTTCTTTGTGTTACAAATTGTAAATGGCTCAAGTCCAGGAAAGATGAAAAGGAAAAGTATTCTTACCAATAGTTTAAGATAATCAAACCTGGCTTATCTATAGAAAACAAAAGAAGAATTTGCATCCTTTCTTTTAATATTAAAGATGTTTCTGAATTTGCACTGCAGTCTGCCATCCTTAACTAAGCTTTTTTTTTTGCATGGCCTCTTTCTTTCTCTTTTTGCTTTCTCTATCAGATAACATAGACTTCACACTGGGAGGTTTAGGGTGTGAAAACTGCATGGTAAGTAGAATATAATTAAATTATGTGAACTGATAATGAATCAGTAATATGCTATATTCCATACAGATTTGATTGGCTTTCATTCAAATTACCCAGTTCAGGCTATTATTTTTAGAACTTTCATATTTCATAATCTTTTCTTTATTCCACTTATTTTTCCAGGAGAGAAAGCTCAGGATCTTTTAAATTCTGCATAGTTAGATTTCAGACTGGTCTTTAGAATCTTAAAAAACCCTTTGTCTGAAAATGATGCATATATACCTAAATTTTATCTCTATGTATCAATCTAAAAAAAAAAAACCACCTTTGTCTGGAAGAGAAACAGAAAATTAAACTGAAGACACAAATTAGATCCACCATTCTGACAGAGTGTAAAGCATTCTATGCTGCTCCTTCCCAGACCTCTTTCCAGGGTTGACCTATCCCTGGGTCCTCCTTCCCTCTGTCCTTTTCTCACTTCTTTGCAGGTGTGTCTCCTGAGAGCACTCCCCAACCAACATTACGCACACAATTCTTGATCTCAGGATATTTTCAGGACATCCAGTCTAAGACAGAAGTGAAGTGGTCTAGGGCACTGTCTCCAATCTTTCTTTATTTCTCAAAGATCAGTAAAGGTAAAAAATTTTCTAAAGCATATTTAGAAAGTAGATGTCTTCTAGAAAGAATTGGAGTTGGGACAATTGGGTAATTATAATGGAAGGAGATAGGAGGTAGATACTTATGAAAAAAACGTGGTTTATAATTAAGAAGAGAGAAAAGAGATAGGGCTTTTCATGCCTGAAGACATACTACATTGATGTGTCAACTGTCCCTCTTCCAGAGCTTGAGAACACTGATATTTAAGGCCAAGTCCATTTCATTCTCATTCCTGAGGGACTGGTGGATGTTGCTGAAGGGACATGTAGAGGGGCTCAGCGAGCAGAGATATCACTCAAGGGAGAAAGAAAAATTAAGTGATCAGTTTCATTATCCCTGAAAAACAATGAAGTACTTGAGATGTAGTGGATGTGTCTGGCCAATGTTGCCAGAGACACAGGGGGTAACAAGAATGAAGGTATTGGCTTTAGGATCTTAGGTTCAAATCCTGGCTCTGTCCCCTATTAGTTGTTGTCTCTGGTTAAGTTACTTGACTTTTCAGAAAAAGAAAAGAAAAAAAAAGAAAAAAAAAGAAAAGTGGCAACAATGTCAAAGGAAAAGTGTGAGAATTAAACAATATACACAGTACACTTAATATGGTGTATAGTAGGTATTAAATACACAGGAATTTATACAATACAGTAGTGTTTTTGAATACCCATCTGGCAGCTTGTATGGACTACTTCAGCCTTCGCAGTGGATAAATAGCTCTCTCCTTTGTTCTAGGAGCTGAAGAAGATATTAAGGATATTAAGGAGAGTGTCTTCAATGGAGCTGAATTACAAAGTATATTTCTACTCTAGAGCATGATTTATCCTCCTCATTTCTCATAGCTTTGTGGAATCATTACTTAGGCATGTAAATATTTACCTGTGAAATGGTAAACATAATTTTTGTAATTCAGGGAAATGTTAAGGTTCATGGGAAGCTGTAATTGTTAGACTCAAAAAGTCACTGAGACTTTGCTGTGTTTTCATGTCATCTGCTAGTTTCTTTATCTAAATTTTAAATTAAAATAGCGTATTTAGCATTCTCTATGTCAGTTTGAAAAAGGCCCTTTCAAACCAAAGCAATCAAGAAGCAGCAAAACCGATGGATCCTATTAGGCATGATAATTATGGATGTGCATGAGAACCACAGAATTTTAAAGCTGGAAGTGACATCAGAGACTCTGTGCCTCAACACCTTTGATGGAAATAATAGAGAAGCTGGTGAAGAAACTTGCCAGAGTCCTACAGCTTGTTAATGAAGAGAATGGTTATCGCCAGTGCCTCCCGACCTAGAGCACAGAACACTACTCATTTGTACCACACAACCTGTTTAATCAGTTCTTGAAAAGACAGACTTGATGAGCTCTTGGTGGCATTTGAGATCATCTGTGTACGTGGGCTTTCCATTGGTCAGCTCAGTAAGCTATACCTACCCACGCTCCACACACAATTTATGTTCATAACGACTCAAAAGAGAAATAGGAGAAATTGGAGATGGAGTCAAAGCAAATTGTCTTAAGTTTACAGAAACACTTCATTCTTTGACAGTAATGAAATACTGCCAGGTTTGTGGAACTAGAAGGGTATTTTTGCCTGAGGGGAAAAAGTATCGGATTTACTGTGAGAAAGTTAATGATTGTGAAATATGTATTTGTTTATATTCAAAAGTTGTCAACATGAAGTATAATGACTAAAAACTAACATTAACAAAATGGAAAGGATTCTAAAATGTACATCTTTGCCCCAAATGAGTACCAAAGTTGTTGCACAACCAAATGTCTCCATCTTTTAATGAGTCCCGGCTGTGTTATTTGGGTAGTGTCTGTGTTGGGGGTATCTGTTTGCTCTGTCAGATTCCTTTTCCACCCTTGACTCTGTTTGGGGCCCCTTCAGACAGGGTAATCTAGCTCATCTTTGCTCAGTTTTGTGTGGATTTAGCCAACAGAAGTCTTTGACAAGGAGGTCAGAGGATGGGGAGAGCATGAGGATGCTGTGTGTATTTTCCTGGCCTCTTCCCTGTGGGGTTGTGGTTTGGGTTTCTGCACCCCTCGCCTAAGGTCATAGCTCCTGTCAGGTAAACTTTTTTTTTTTCTTTTCAGCGTAACAGAATTCATTGTTTTTGCACCACACCCAGTGCTCCATGCAATGCATGCCCTCCATAATACCCACCACCTGGCTCCCCCAATCTCCCACCCCCCGCCCCTTCAAAATCCTCAGGTTGTTTTTCAGAGTCCATAGTCTCTCATGGTTCATCTCCCCTTCCAATTTCCTCAACTCCCTTCTCTTCTCCATCTCCCCATGTCCTCCGTGTTATTTGTTATGCTCCGCAAATAAGTGAAACCATATGATAATTGACTCTGCTTGACTTATTTCACTCAGCATAATCTCTTCCAGTCCCATCCATGTTGCTACAAAAGTTGGGCATTCATTCTTTCTGATGGAGGCATAATACTCCATAGTGTATATGGACCACATCTTCCTTATCCATTCGTCTGTTGAAGGGCATCTTGGTTCTTTCCACAGTTTGGCGACCGTGGCCATTGCTGCTATAAACATTGGGGTACAGATGGCCCTTCTTTTCACTACATCTGTATCTTTGGGGTAAATACACAGTAGTGCAATTGCAGGGTCATAGGGAAGCTCTATTTTTAATTTCTTGAGGAATCTCCACACTGTTCTCCAAAGGGCTGCACCAACTTGCATTCCCACCAACAGTGTAAGAGGATTCCCCTTTCTCCACATTCCTGTCAGGTACACTTGTCTCACTAGTCTGGTTTCCGAGAAAAAGCCCTCTTTTGGCCTCTTCCTGTTTAGGAGTATAAATAACATTTACTGTCATCAGTACCAGGCTCCTTCATCAGCCCTGTGGCTTCATTTAATCCTGTCTGCTTTTCTTGTAAATATAGGTGGTCCCTGATTTACCACGGCTGGACTTAGGATTCTTCAATTTAACGATGGCATAAAAGCGATACTCATTCACAAGAAACTGTACTCTGATTTTTGAATTTTAGTCTTTCCTGGATGAGTGGTCTGTGGTACAGTCCTCTCCTGATGCTAGGCAGCCGCAGTGGCAGCCACAGTTCCCAGCCAGCCACATGATCACGAGGGGAACAACTCGTACACTCACAACCATTCCGTTTTTCACGTTCGGTACAGCATTCAATCAATCACATGAGGTATTCAATACTTTATGATAAAACAGGTTTTATGTTAGATGAACTTGCCTAATTGTAGGTTAACACAAGTGTTCTGAGCCTGTTTAAGGGAGGCTAAGCTAGGTTATGATGTTGGGTAGGCTAGGTATATTAAGCGCATTTTTGACTTAGGATAGTTTTGATTTAGGAATGGTTTATCTGGACATAAACCCACTGTAAGTCGAGAAGGGGTCTGCATTCCTTTTGTTTAAATTTCTTTAGTTACCCTTTTCGATTGTGTCTTAGTTTCCTGACTGACAGATACACATCTAATTTCTACAAGCGCCACAATACATTGTCATCAAATATCTTAAAGTGGCTTCCTGTGTGACTTCCTATGTGTTTGTTATGTCTCCCACAACAAACTGTAACAGATTCAAATGCATATACAGCCACTTGCCCTATCCAGCAGGCACTTTCCTTGTATCTGTCCTTCCTTAGATTTACCATGACAAAACTTCAAAAATACATCTTATTTTATTCCTTCTATCTACTTTCCCTTTTCATGATAATTTCTCTGACCACCTACAGTTATTATTCAGTCTCCAGCAATAATTTTAACTTTTTGAGTCATGACTCCTTTATGAATTAGATGAAAATAGAATTTTTCTCCTCAGAACAGTATATAAAAATGTATGTGACAAATCTGCATAGGATTTATTTTACTAAATGGAAAATTGATTTTCCTTAAAAATTTTATTTATTTATTTGAGAGAGAGAGTAAGTGAGAGAGAACATGGGGGCGGGGGGCACAGGGAAATGCTGAGTAGGGAGCCTGACAGGGAGCTCAGTCCCAGGACTCATGAGATCATGACCAGGGCCGAAGGCAGACACTTAGCTTAACTGACTGAGCCACCCAGGCGTCCTAAACTGGAAATTGATTTTGATCACAAAATACTTATTTATGGAAAAGATTGCATAAGATCTAATAGTGATTTTTCTGGAAATAATTGAAATAGATCTAATTTGTATAAAAAATCCCCCCAAACTCCCAAGGTAAATATTAACTCTGCCTAAATTAAGGTATCTGATGTTAAACTTGAAAAAGAGGTTGTCATAGCAACATGAAAGTTATCTTGGGCCCTAAGTTGACTTTGACATTTTGATTTTGATGGCAGCCAGTGCTTAATAACTGTAACTCAAAGGTAGGTTGTTATCAAAGAATATCAGAATTTTTCAGGACTCTTCTGGGTTGAATTTATATAGCATCATTTCCTTTGTCCTCAAATCAATAAGTTTACCTTTGCAAAGCTGGTATTACTGATATCCTCTATGCCAGGAAAGAAAGGACTATGAGTACATATTTAAGTTTTAAAGTTGCCTAAATAGAAGGAATCTGTGAGAGAATTCTCCAGGGCTTCTAACTATTTTCAGATTTCTTTCTGCAGGGAAGCTGAGAAGGCCTTGTAACTCTTGACTCTAACCTATAGAAGCACTTTTCCCAGCACTGTGAGGTTGGCTTCAATGTCTCCCTGCAATTCTGGCTTTCGTACTGGAGCTTAGACATGGTTTGATCAACTAGGATGTTTTTGGCTGCAAATAAAAAAAATCCCAAATCAAGAAAAAATTATATAGTAAAAAAGTTTTTTTTACCTATATAACAGAAAGTTCAGAAGTAGAATTAGTTCTGGTCAGGGTGGTGACTCAGTAATTCAATGATGGTCATCAAGAATCCATATTCTTGGGGCACCTGGGTGGCTCAGTGGGTTAGGCCTCTGCCTTCGGCTCAGGTCATGATCTCAGGGTCCTGGGATCGAGCCCCACATCGGGCTCTCTGCTCAGTGGGTAGCCTGTTTCCCCCTCTTCGTCTGCCTGCCTCTCTGCCTCTCTCTCTGTCAAAAAAATAAAATCTTTAAAAAAAAAAAAAAAAAAAAAGAATCCATATTCTTCCTATCTTTCTGCTCTGTAATCCTCAGTGTGACAGTGTTGAATTTAGACTTGCTCCTCTTATGGTTATAAAATACTTACCAGTACTATCTGATGCAACGTACATTCTTGTTCACACCCTAAATGAGAGAAAATCCTTTCCCCCAACTATAATTGGACCAATGTAGACCATATGACTTCTCTCCTTACAACAGGGGATAAAGCAATGCCATGTGCTGACTACTTTCAAGGAAACAGGAGCAACTTGACAGTGAGGTCTGTTACCCTCAGTCACTGGGTTGGGGTGGGTGTTGGGGGGGACAGCAGCACTATCCAAGCAAAATCAGGATTGTATTAGGAAAGAAGAAAGAGAAATGGGTGTTGGGAAGGTAACTAATGTTCTCTATTGATCTTTTCAGTAGTATCTATAATAGCACCTAAAATTATATAAAAAGATTTACCTCAGCTGAAAATATCTGCCAAATACCATAAACCATGAATTAACTCTCTATTGAGTTAGAGAATGAGTATTCCTTTTCTCTAAAAGTTTTCCCTTAAGTTTTATTATGTTTCAAGAATACTTTTTAGAAATCTGGCAACCAAATGTGTAATAGAGAACAATTTTATCTTCTCTTACACTTTTAAAAAAAAGGAATGGTTTGATACCCTGGTTTTGACAAGAACCACAACACTAGGCAAGACATCTTTCTGGTGGTTGGTAGGGGATTGAATCTGAGACATTGACATCATCATCTACAGGATATGTAGCTTCTTTATCAAAGCAGCAAAATCAGGTGTGATATTAAGAATTGCAGATGTTCCACTTATACATATAGTATCCATATTTTGCCTCGCTGAAGTTTTGACTGAGAACCTTCTCACCATTTGCAGATATTTTCAAAAGTGACTCTCAAAATAGGAATCATTTAAAGGTGTCATTAAGCAGATAGATAGATAAAATCCAGAAGTTGGCTGTACCAAAATCCCAGATGTCAGTTTCATTCAGTTGTGTATTAGTGAAGTGTATGAAGTAACTTTCTTCATTACTTGTCAGCAATCTTGGAGTAGAGGATATGTTTTCATTCTGACAGTGACACTGCTTTGGGGCTGATTACAGGATTAGAGCCCTTTTCATGGGATTTGGTGGGTGAACTAGACTCTTCTGAATGGCATCCTGCCATTCCCTTTTCACATGTCTCCCATTTAGCCTCCCTTTTCTGTCTTTTCTGTCTTAGGTCTCTCCTCTTTAAGTCTCTCTCCTTGCTCCCTTCCATTGTTCCTACCTTTTCTCATTTTCTCACCTCTCTCCTTCCTTATGTCTTCCCTAATATCTTCCTTGTATCTCCGTTGGTTGTTGTCATTATTCCTGTTATATCAGAAGAATCTTTCTAGCAACAGAATGCAGTAGGCAGTGCTTTTTATTAAAAATACTAATGATTTTATTTTCTTTTTTCCAATTTTTGATCTTCAGAGGAATAAGTGACACTGAAGGAGTATGAGTATGTCCTACATGTGTGTGATATTTAATAATAAAAAACTGTTACACTTTCTCTTTTAAAATGATTACATTGATAACTGGCCTTTTGGGTAGAAAAGGAGGAATACCTATTCCTTGAGTTTATTTCCCATATTCTATAAAATCAGGGTTAGGCTAAGGACTTTAAGGTATTAAAATGTCTGTAGACTAAAAGTTCTTCCAGTATCTCTTTTCCTTTAACTTAAAAACTTTATTATTTGTAAAGAGAGTGAAGAAGATGCCCATGTATGGGGCAGCCTGGCAGAGTGAAAAAGTACACATGTAGGATGGCCTGGGATGGGTATTGGAGTCCAAGCAGGGTAAAGTCAGCATTCACATGAGAGCCAGTGGTCCAGCATTGGCATGTCAGAGATAGAACAAGCTGAAGAGGGTATACAGGAAAGGGGGTATGTAGAGTAATTTGGCATGGGCTTTTGTGATGGAACAGGGTGGGAAGAACAACCATGTGTGGTCATGGCCTGAGTAGAGTAAGGAGGACATCTATGTGAGGGAGGTGGTAGTTGCAAAGATGACAGCCTGGTTACATATAGAGGAAGTGTTTAAATAAATAATTATATTGAAGTTCATGGGAACCAGGTTTCTCACCTTGGGAAAAAGGAATTGCAAATATGGAAAGGAAGAAGCTGGAATAAAAGTGGAGTTAGAAGTCTTAATTGTGAAAACTCAAGGTTTTCAGAATATATAGACCAATGTCTTAATAACTACAGATGTAAATGTGTGTAGATTTGTATGTATGTGTATATACACATATTCCAAGATTCCTAATCTCTGTCCACTGCCTGGTCCTAGGAGCACTGATACTCCAAAATCAGGAAGAACTCCTAGGGCTGAGACCTTGTCTTCTAAATAACATTCTTTTTTTTTTTTAATTTTATTTTTTATAAACATATAATATATTTTTATCCCCATAAGGGTACAGGTCTGTGAATCGCCAGGTTTACACACTTCACAGCACTCACCATAGCACATACCCTCCCCAATGTCCATAACCCCCCCCCCCCCCCACACCCCCCCCCCCCCATCAACCCTCAGTTTGTTTTGTGAGATTAAGAGTCACTTATGGTTTGTCTCCCTCCCAATCCCATCTTGTTTCATTTACTCTTCTCCTACCCCCTTAGCCCCCCATGTTGCATCTCCTCTCCCTCATATCAAGGAGATCATATGATAGTTGTCTTTCTCCAACTGACTTATTTCGCTAAGCATGATACCCTCTAGTTCCATCCACGTCATCGCAAATGGCAAGATTTCATTTCTTTTGATGGCTGCATAGTATTCCATTGTGTATATATACCACGTCTTCTTTATCCATTCGTCTGTTGATGGACATCTAGGTTCTTTCCATAGTTTGGCTATTGTAGACATTGCTGCTATAAACATTCGGGTGCATGTGCCCCTTCGGATCACTACGTTTGTATCTTTAGGGTAAATACCCAGTAGTGCAATAGCTGGGTCATAGGGTAGTTCTATTTTCAACATTTTGAGGAACCTCCATGCTGTTTTCCAGAGTGGTTGCACCAGCTTGCATTCCCACCAACAGTGTAGGAGGGTTCCCTTTTCTCCGCATCCTCACCAGCATCTGTCATTTCCTGACTTGTTAATTTTAGCCATTCTGACTGGTGGGAGGTGATATCTCATTGTGGTTTTGATTTGTATTTCCCTGATGCCAAGTGATATGGAACACTTTTTCATGTGTCTGTTGGCCATCTGGATGTCTTCTTTGCAGAAATGTCTGTTCATGTCCTCTGCCCATTTCTTGATTAGATTATTTGTTCTTTGGGTGTTGAGTTTGCTAAGTTCTTTATAGATTTTGGACACTAGTCCTTTATCTGATATGTCGTTTGCAAATATCTTCTCCCATTCTGTCAGTTGTCTTTTGGTTTTGTTAACTGTTTCCTTTGCTGTGTAAAAGCTTTTGATCTTGACAAAATCCCAATAGTTCATTTTTGCCCTTGCTTCCCTTGCCTTTGGTGATGTTCCTAGGAAGATGTTGCTGCGGCTGAGGTCGAAGAGGTTGCTGCCTGTGTTCTCCTCAAGGATTTTGATGGATTCCTTTCTCACATTGAGGTCCTTCATCCATTTTGAGTCTATTTTCATGTGTGGTGTAAGGAAATGATCCAATTTCATTTTTCTGCATGTGGCTGTCCAATTTTCCCAACACCATTTATTGAACAGGCTGTCTTTTTTCCATTGGACATTCTTTCCTGCTTTGTTGAAGATTAGTTGACCATAGAGTTGAGGGTCTATTTCTGGGCTCTCTATTCTGTTCCATTGATCTATGTGTCTGTTTTTGTGCCAGTACCATGCTGTCTTGATGATGACAGCTTTGTAATAGAGCTTGAAGTCCGGAATTGTGATGCCACCAACCTTGGCTTTCTTTTTCAATATTCCTTTGGCTATTCGAGGTCTTTTCTGGTTCCATATAAATTTTAGGATTATTTGTTCTATTTCTTTGAAAAAAATGGATGGTACTTTGATAGGAATTGCATTAAATGTGTAGATTGCTTTAGGTAGCATAGACATTTTCACAATATTTATTCTTCCAATCCAGGAGCATGGAACATTTTTCCATTTCTTTGTGTCTTCCTCAATTCCTTTCATGAGTACTTTATAGTTTTCTGTGTATAGATTCTTAGCCTCTTTGGTTAGGTTTATTCCTAGGTATCTTATAGTTTTGGGTGCAATTGTAAATGGGATTGACTCCTTGATTTCTCTTTCTTCTGTCTTGTTGTTGGTGTACAGAAATGCAACTGATTTCTGTGCATTGATTTTATATCCTGACACTTTACTGAATTCCTGTACAAATTCTAACAGTTTTGGAGTGGAGTCTTTTGGGTTTTCCACATATAGTATCATATCATCTGCAAAGAGTGATAGTTTGACTTCTTCTTTGCCGATTTTGATGCCTTTAATTTCCTTTTGTTGTCTGATTGCTGAGGCTAGGACTTCTAGTATTACGTTGAATAGCAGTGGTGATAATGGACATCCCTGCCATGTTCCTTAACTTAGTGGAAAAGTTTTCAGTTTTTCTCCATTGAGAATGATATTTGTGGTGGGTTTTTCATAGATGGCTTTGATAATATTGAGGTATGTGCCCTCTATCCCTACACTTTGAAGAGTTTTGATCAGGAAGGGACGCTGTACTTTGTCAAATGCTTTTTCAGCATCTATGGAGAGTATCATATGGTTCTTGTTCTTTCTTTTATTAATGTGTTATATCACATTGATTGACTTGCGGATGTTGAACCAACCTTGCAGCCCTGGAATAAATCCCACTTGGTCGTGGTGAATAATCCTTTTAATGTACTGTTGAATCCTATTGGCTAGTATTTTGGCGAGAATTTTTGCATCTGTGTTCATCAAGGATATTGGTCTGTAGTTCTCTTTTTTGATGGGATCCTTGTCTGGTTTTGGGATCAAGGTGATGCTGGCCTCATAAAATGAGTTTGGAAGTTTTCCTTCCATTTCTATTTTTTGGAACAGTTTCAGGAGAATAGGAATTAGTTCTTCTTTAAATGTTTGGTAGAATTCCCCCGGGAAGCCGTCTGGCCCTGGGCTTTTGTTTGTTTGGAGATTTTTGATGACTGTTTCAATCTCCTTACTGCTTATGGGTCTGTTCAGGCTTTCTATTTCTTCCTGGTTCAGTTGTGGTAGTTTATATGTCTCTAGGAATGCATCCATTTCTTCCAGATTGTCAAATTTGTTGGCGTAGAGTTGCTCATAGTATGTTCTTATAATTGTCTGTATTTCTTTGGTGTTAGTTGTGATCTCTCCTCTTTCATTCGTGATTTTATTTATTTGGGTCCTTTCTCTTTTCTTTTTGATAAGTCTGGCCAGGGGTTTATCAATCTTATTAATTCTTTCAAAGAACCAGCTCCTAGTTTCGTTGATTTGTTCTATTGTTTTTTTTGGTTTCTATTTCATTGATTTCTGCTCTGATCTTTATGATTTCTCTTCTCCTGCTGGGTTTAGGCTTTCTTTCTTGTTCTTTCTCCAGCTCCTTTAGAAGTAGGGTTAGGTTGTGTACCTGAGACCTTTCTTGTTTCTTGAGAAAGTTTGTACCGCTATATATTTTCCTCTCAGGACTGCCTTTGCTGTATCCCACAGATTTTGAACCATTGTGTTTTCATTATCATTTGTTTCCATGAATTTTTTCAATTCTTCTTTAATTTCCTGGTTGACCCATTCATTCTTTAGAAGGATGTTGTTTAGTCTCCATGTATTTGGGTTCTTTCCAAATTTCCTCTTGTGATTGAGTTCTAGCTTCAGAGCATTGTGGTCTGAAAATATGCAGGGAATGATCCCAATCTTTTGATACTGGTTGAGACCTGATTTAGGACCCAGGATGTGGTCTATTCTGGAGAATGTTCCATGTGCACTAGAGAAGAATGTGTATTCTGTTGCTTTGGGATGAAATGTTCTGAATATATCTGTGATGTCCATCTGGTCCAGTGTGTCATTTAAGGCCTTTATTTCCTTGTTGATCTTTTGCTTGGATGATCTGTCCATTTCAGTGAGGGGAGTGTTAAAGTCCCCTACTATTATTGTATTATTGTCGATGTGTTTCTTTGATTTTGTTATTAATTGGTTTATATAGTTGGCTGCTCCCACGTTAGGGGCATAGATATTTAAAATTGTTAGATCTTCTTGTTGGACAGATCCTTTGAGTATGATATAGTGTCCTTCCTCATCTCTTATTATAGTCTTTGGCTTAAAATCTAATTGATCTGATATAAGGATTGCCACTCCTGCTTTCTTCTGATGTCCATTAGCATGGTAAATTCTTTTCCAACCGCTCACTCTAAATCTGGAGGTGTCTTCGGGTTTAAGATGAGTTTCTTGTAGGCAACATATAGATGGGTTTTGTTTTTTTATCCATTCTGATACCCTGTGTCTTTTGATTGGGGCATTTAGCCCATTAACATTCAGGGTAACTATTGAGAGATATGAATTTAGTGTCATTGTACTGCCTGCAAGGTGACTGTTATTGTATATTGTCTCTGTTCCTTTCTGATCTACTACTTTTAGGGTCTCTCTTTGCTTAGAGGACCCCTTTCAATATTTCCTGTAGAGCTGGTTTGGTGTTTGCAAACTCTTTCAGTTTTTGTTTGTCCTGGAAGCTTTTAATCTCTCCTTCTATTTTCAATGATAGCCTAGCTGGATATAGTATTCTTGGCTGCATGCTTTTCTCATTTAGTGCTCTGAATATATCATGCCAGCTCTTTCTGGCCTGCCAGGTCTCTGTGGATAAGTCTGCTGCCAATCTAATATTTTTACCATTGTACGTTACAGACTTCTTTTCCCGGGCTGCTTTCAGGATCTTCTCTTTGTCACTAAGACTTGTAAATTTGACTATTAGGTGACGGGGTGTGGACCTATTCTTATTGATTTTGAGGGGGGTTCTCTGAACCTCCTGGATTTTGATGCTTGTTCCCTTTGCCATATTGGGGAAATTCTCTCCAATAATTCTCTCCAATATACCTTCTGCTCCCCTCTCTGTTTCCTCTTCTTCTGGAATCCCAATTATTCTAATGTTGTTTCGTCTTATGGTGTCACTTCTCTCTCGAATTCTCCCCTCGTGGTCCAGTAGCTGTTTGTCCCTCTTTTGCTCAGCTTCTTTATTCTCTGTCATTTGGTCTTCTATATCGCTAATTCTTTCTTCTGCCTCATTTATCCGAGCAGTGAGAGCCTATATTTTTGATTGCACCTCATTATTGCTTTTTTGATTTCAACTTGGTTAGATTTTAGTTCTTTTATTTCTCCAGAAAGGGCTTTTATATCTCCCGAGAGGGTTTCTCTAATATCTTCCATGCCTTTTTTGAGCTGGCTAGAACCTTGAGAATCGTCATTCTGAACTCTAGATCTGACATATTACCAATGTCTGTAGTGATTAGGTCCCTAGCCTTTGGTACTGCCTCTTGTTTTTTTTTTTTTTTTTTTTTTTTTTGTGGTGAATTTTTCCGCCTTGTCATTTTGTCCAGATAAGAGTATATGAAGGAGCAAGTAAAAGGGTGGCAACAACCCCAGGAAAATATGCTTTAACCAAATCAGAAGAGATCCCAAATCGTGAGGGGGGAGAAAGGGGATAAAAAGAGGTTCAGAAAGAAAATTAAAAAAAGAAAACAAATAAAGAAAAAATATAAAAAGGAAAATATATATATATATTAGATAAAGTAGTTAAAAAACGTTAAAAAAGAAAAGGGTAAAAGTTAAAAAAATTTAGCAGAAGAAGGAAAAAAAATTGAAAAAGAAAAAAAATTAAATTAACTGCAAGGCTAAAGAATCATGGGGAGAAAGCCATGATTTCCGTGCTTTGCTTTCTCTTCCTCTGGAATTCCGCTGCTCTCCTTGGTATTGAAACCGCACTCCTTGGTAGGTGAACTTGGTCCCGGCTGGGTTTCTTATTGATCTTCTGGGGGAGGGGCCTGTTGTAGTGATTCTCAAGTATCTTTGCCCCAGGCGGAGTTGCACCGCCCTTACCAGAGGCCGGGCTGAGTAATCCGCTCGGGTTTGCTTTTGGGAGCTTTTGTTCCCTGAGCACTTTCTGCAGAGTTCCGGAGGACAGGAATGAAGATGGCGGCCTCCCGGTCTCCAGCCCGCAGGAGCCGAGAGCCCGGGGCTCCACTCCTCCGTGCGCCCTCAGAGAATAGCGCCCAATTACTCCCGTCACCCTGGCCTCCGGCCGCACTCCAAGCTGACCGAGCCTGCGACCGGTTCAAGGTAACCCCGAGCTTAGAGCTCACTCCTCGGCTCTGTCTCTGTAGCCGGCTTCCCCGTTCTAATACCTGTAAGCTCTGCCACACTCAGACACCCCCGATCCTTCTGTGACCCTGCGGGACCTGAGGCCACGCTGACTCCGCGTGGGCTTCCCCCCGGTTAAGCCTCTGGAGCGATGTCCCTCAGCGGAACAGACTTTTAAAAGTCCTGATTTTGTGCTCCGTTGCTCTGCCGCTTGCCGGGAGCTGGTCCTTCCCCCCACCGTCTATCTTCCCGTCGCTTTGGATTCACTTCTCCGCCAGTCCTACCTTTCAGAAAGTGGTTGATTTTCTGATTCTAGAATTGCTACTCTTCTTCTCTTTGATCTCCCGTTGGATTTGTAGGTGTTTGCAATCTTTAGATAAGCTATCTAGCTGATCTCCTGCTACCTGAAGTAGTCTCAGCCTGCTACTTCTCCGCCATCTTGACTCCTCTCTCTAAATAACATTCTTAAATGAGCCAGAAGTCCTTGTAGAAATGGATGATTCCAGTCTGGGACAAAGAAAGTATAAACGAGCGTGAAACATCTTCTACCACAAAACAAGGAAATGCTCAAAGAATGATGAGGAGGAGTCAAAGAACACAAGAACCACTTTGAACAGCCTCCCCTGGCCCAATCTGTGTCAGTTTGAACTTCAAATAAATAATGATAGTATTGGATTATAACTAATCGAATAAAATGAACAGTGAGTTCATACTGATAAAAATACATGAATGAATAAAAGTTTCAAAGTACATCACCACAGAATATTATTAATTCCATAGTGAAAAGAGTAACTTCAGAGTTGAGAAGACTGGCAGAAATCATCTTAATCAAGATATCAATGTAAACCTAACCAATAAGAGAGCAAATTGCAGTCATGTACCATTTAATAGGAAAACAGCATAACTTCTGTGATATTTTTACTAAGGATGCACATAACTTAGATCGAGTCATGAGGAAATGCCAGAAAAACCCAAACTGATGCATGTTCTACTGGACCATAATTTTCTAGGGTAAAGGTCATGAGAGTTAAGACTGAGACACTATTCCTGAGTGAATGAGATTAAAGAGACATGGTAATAAAGTGCAACACTTGATTCCAAACAGGATCTTTTCCTGTTAAAAGCATTACTGGAGTGAGGATTATAGTATTAATGTTTTGATACTAATTTTCTGATTTTGATGGTCTACTGTGGTTATGTAGAGAATGTCTTTTTTTGGGAAGAAATACATACTAAAGTATTCATGGGTGATGGGGCATTATTAGCTTGTCAATTTACTCTCAAATGGTTTAAGAAAAAGTTTTGTACTATAATTGCATTTTTTCCCCTGTAAGTTGGGTTGTTTCAAAATGAAAATGTGTGTGTGTGTGTGTGTGTGTGTATAAAAAGGTAAAAAATGAAAATAAAAGGAGATGAAATGGTTTTCAGTTATGGGCACAAGGAGGATTTTATAGGGGAGAAGGCATTTGAATCAAAACTTGAAGGATGGGAGGATCTGGTTGAGCAAAAATGAAGGGAAGGTCATTCTAGGCAGAGGATACATGTGGGCTGTGTCATTTCTTGCCCAGACTGTTGCAGCAGTCTCTAACAGATCTTCCTGCCTCCAGACAAGGAGCCTAGAACCTAATGTGGGTTTTAAGCCAAGGACTTATTTAATTTTTAATAGACTTTATTTATTTATTTGACAGAGAGAGATCACAAGTAGGCAGAGAGACAGGCAGAGAGAAAGGCGGGGGAGGGGAGCAGGCACCCTGCTGAGCAGAGAGCCCAATGCGGGGCTCAATCCCAGGACCCTAAGATCATGACCTGAGCCGAAGGCAGAGGCTTAACCCATTGAGCCACCCAGGCATCCTGAAGCCAAGGATTTATGATGAGAAGGTAGATGGTAGCACTGGAGAGACTTCACAGAGAAGGAGAATATTTTTTCCCTAGGAAGATAAATCCTTCTACTGAACACCAAGGAATTACCCAAACTTGCTAAAGTATTATGCCTCCATCTGAAAGGATGAATACCCAACTTTTGTAGCAACATGGATGGGACTGGAAGAGATTATGCTGAGTGAAATAAGTCAAGCAGAGAGAGTCAATTATCATATGGTTTCACTGATTTGTGGAGCATAACAAATAGCATGGAGGACAAGGGGAGATGGAGAAGAGAAGGGAGTTGAGGGAAATTGGAAGGGGAGGTGAACCATGAGAGACTATGGACTCTGAAAAACAATCTGAAGGTTTTGAAGGGGCGGGGGGTGGGAGGTTGGAGGAACCAGGTGGTGGGTATTGGAGAGGGCACGGATAGCATGGAGCACTCGGTGTGGTGCAAAAACATAAATACTGTTATGCTGAAAAGAAATAAAAAAATAAAATAAAATAAAATAAAATTCAAAAGGAAAAAAAAAAAAAAAAGAATTTCTACACTGTAGACCAAGCTGTGAAGTGCAACAACAACAATCTGGCTAATGAGAAATAGTAGGTATAAAACAAACTTTAGTCTTATAGTCTCTTTTTAGAAAGCATTTTCTAAAGAGGGCTGTATACCTAATCTACATGCTCTGGGAACCACCATCTAGGTATTGAAATAAAACTCACTCTTACAAAAGCTATATGTATGCATTACAGAAGTTTGGGATGGTAAAAGTTGAAAATGAGAAGCAAAAATTATCCATCTAATAATCACTGGCAAATTTTCTTCTTTTTTAAAGATTAATTAATTACTGACCTACCTAATTAATTAATTAATTAATTTAGAAAGAGTGTGAGCAGGCAGAGAGGGAGAGAGAGAATCTCAAGAAGACTCCACACTAAGTGTGGAGCCTGACGTGGGGCTTGATCCCACAACCCTGAGATCATGACCTGAGCTGAAATCAAGAGTCAAACACATTAAGTGGCTGAGCCACCCAGGCGCCCCTCACTGGCAAATTTTCTTCCACATGCCCCCATCCAGCTGCAACTCCACTGCCCATACCCTCATAGATAGCTGGGGGAATTCTCTGCCTCTGTGTGTGTGTGTGTGTGTTTAATTTTATTTAATAATTACATTAATTAGCCGTCTTGCCAAGCCATGAAGTAATCTCTGAAAACATGATTTCTGAAGTTATAGAAATGCTATTATTGCTAGAAATTTAGATTTTCCCCCATAATAAATAGTGCTACAATGACATCTTTTTTGTGTTAATTATTTTCCCAAGATAATTCCTCAGAGTGTAATTGAATCAAATGCTAAACATATCAGGGATTTTTATACAAATAGGAAAACTGCCCTCCAGAAATAATATCTCAATGTACACAACCACCAATAACAGTAAGGGTACCAGATTCCTGTAAAAGAAGTTTGCTTTATCTAGTTTAGGTAAATTATTTTTCTCAGAATGCCCACAGTAGTCATATATTCTGCCTGGCCTTTAAACCATGCCTAGCTAAAAATATGAAGTGTGGAAAAATGCATAAAAATTTTTTTAATACATTTCACAACAGAATTTAAACAGCATTGACTTATGAATAGAATGAATAATGCTTTAGCCATCACTTAAGCTATTTTAAGAAGATGGTAATTGAAACATGAAATTATTCAAGTGGTTTAAAATTTTACAGTTAATGAAAGTCCTATCAACTAAAGTAGGTAAGACTTTTTAAAGTCATTGAAAATAAAAACTATAATGCCACATTAAAAATCATAATGATGCAGTAGAACAAAAAAAATTTCTTATACTCAGTTGACACTTGCCCCTCTGCTTTGTGGATTATCTGCTTTGAGGATTACATGGAGTAAAATTAAAAAAAAAATTTGTTTTTAAGATTTTATTTATTCATTTGACAGACAGAGATCACAAGTAGGCAGAGAGGCAGGCAGAGAGAGAGGAGGAAGCAGGCTCCCCGCTGAGCAGAGAGCCTGATGCGGGGCTCGATCCCAGAACCCTGAGATTATGACCTGAGCCGAAGCCAGAGGCTTTAACCCACTGAGCCACGCAGGCGCCCCTACATGAAGTAAAAATTTAAAACATATTTAAATGGATTCTGCTCCTGTCCAGCACAATGATTATCATCTTTATCACCCAGTTAACATATGCTCAGATAATCCAAACTCATTTTGGTGCCACTCTAGGCAAAATGCAATTAGGAAGGAAAATTTACTACTGAACTCATCATAGAACAAGGTCCCCAAACACATATAAATGATTTTTGATTATCCACTACTTTGCATTCTCTCATCAGTAGAGACAATTGGAAGCTGAATAAAAATGTAATTTTATTTGCAGAACTCAGAGTAATCTCCTATAGCCATGATGTCTTCCTTTCAGAGTTTAGAGTTCTTTGTGATTTTTATAATCTGTAAAGATTCTGAAGAAAATTGAGCCTATCTATATGAGGAAAAGGTTGAAATAATCAGTTCTAAGAATAAGTATTTGGTATGCGTAGTTATTATTATCACAGTAGGTGTATGTTCCAATAAACCTTTATTTAGAAAGACAGGTAGGGGGCCAGATTGGGCTCATGGACTATAACTTGCCAAGCACTGCCCTTGAAGGTCCTTGGATGAGCCGCTGTTCAAGGAGACTATGGCCCAGTCTGCTGCTTGGTGAGATGGAAACCACTCTATGGCCTGGTGCTATTCTGACAGTTGCACATGTGGGCCCAATGGAAAATGGTATTTGGGAGTTTAGTAGTGGGTGCAGAAGCTGGAATGTGAAGGCTGTGCTGGAATAGGTTGAGCCTTTCTCATAAGAAGCACGAACTGTGAGCAGAGCATCACCTATAGAGTAGCTGAGTCATTACATTGTTTACCTGAAACTAATGCAACAATGTGTGTATACTATACTAAAAAAAAAAAAACAGTTGCTAATTACAGATCAGGCCTAAATTTCTCTCCTTTTCCCTTCTTTACACACACACACACACACACACACACACACACACACACACACACAGAAATTTAGTTACCAGGACAAAGAATTACAAAAGCTGGGGTGTGAGGGAAAATGTCCACAACAGAGGAGAAAGCATTAACAAACTAGACTGCTGAACACTAAAGTACACAATCCTGCAGAGAGACCTAAGAGGAATGTTTGACTCAGTCTCAGCCAGCTTAGAAGTAGACCTGGGGAAATAATGTGTTAGCTGAAATATGAAAGAAAAATTCAGGGGAACATGCCCTGGGCTAGATGGGTAGGCAGAAGCCAGATGAGACAGGTGTGAGAGTTCACATTGCGGAGTCTGGACTTTATCAATGAGGGCAACTGGAATAGGTCTCCTAGTACCCTCTGTATCATCAAAGCATTTGTTTTGGAATTTTCTCTACTTTTTCTCCTCATTTTTTAAAGAAGATTTTATTTATTTATTTATTTATTTATTTATTTA
>NW_019154147.1:6917106-6989606 GCF_002288905.1 Enhydra lutris kenyoni
ATTTATTTATTTATTTATTTATTTATTTATTTATCAGAAAGAGAGAGTGTGCACCCAAGCAGGCAGAGTGGCAGGCAGAGGCAGAGAGAGAAGCAGGCTCCCTGCTGAGCAAGGAGCCCGATGCAGGACTCAATCCCAGGATGCTGGGATCATGACCTGAGCCAAAGGCAGTGGCTTAACTCACTGAACCACCTAGGCATCCCTCTCCTCATATTTTTATCTTAACTTTTCTTTGTTCCTATTTTCTATCTTTTTTTAAAAAATTTATTCATTTATTTGACAGAGCGCAGGTGCACACAGGTGTGCGCAGGAGGGAGGGGCAGAGGGGGGGGCAGAGAGGGAGAGGAAGCACCCATACTTGGCTCGATCATGCCACCAGAGATCATGACCTGACATTATAACCTGAGCTGAAACCAGAAGTCAGACGCTCAAGCCACTGAGCCACCCAGTACCGCCTCCCCCCTCCACCCAATTTGCTATCTTAATTCCAGCTAGGCATTCTGTCTGTTTCCTGCACATTACTTTTTCTGTGTTCCTTGCCCTACACGTCTATGTGGATTAGTAGGTCATTTTTAACACCAGCTGTGGTAAATTGACCCAGAGGACTTTCTAGATCCCTAAACTGAATAGCCTTAACATAGCACTACTCTCAGGGCGCCTGGGTGGCTCAGTGGGTTAAAGCCTCTACCTTCTGCTCAGGTCATGATCCTGGGGTCCTGGAATCGAGCCCCACATCAGGCTCTCTGCTTGGCAGGGAGCCTGCTTCCCTTCCTCTCTTTCTCTCTGCCTGCCTTTCTGCCTACCTTGATCTCTGTCTGTCAAATAAATAAATAAAATCTTTAAAAAACAAAACCAAAAAATAGCACTACTCTCTATAAAAGAATTTAATATATGGTGGAAGTGGCATTTAAAATTGTGGGGGAAAGGTGAATTATTCATTATTCATTAATGCAGTTTGGACTACTTAGTAGCCATCAAGAAAAAAAAAAAACAAAGGTAGATTCCTATCTCACATCAAATAAATAACAAATGGATTAGTAATTTACCTACAAAATCATAGCACTGGATGAAAATGAGGGAACTTCTTTTAAAATAATCTTGTATTAATAAATACTTTTATAAATATGAAGTAAGCCAAATATTATTAATTCACTAATTTATTAAAGCTAGACAATTCTGTAAGGCAAAAAGTGTCATTAAAAAAGTCAAAAGACAAATGACATATTAGGAAAAATACATGCAATTTGGATTATGCACTAAGGACCAATTTCACTATTATGAGAAGAATTCCTGAAAATCAATCAGTAAAAGGACAACTACTACAAAAACAACAACGAACAAAACCCAAAAAACTCTGAGAGGATATAAACAGAGTGCACAGAAAATGAAATATTGATGTTTTTTAAATCTTGAAAAAATGTTATAAACCTTGAAAAAAATTCTCATAATTAAAAGGAAGGCAAATGAAACTACCATGAGATCTTACTTTTCACTTATCAAGTTATCAAAGATTAAAAAAATTTGATAATATTGTGTTAGTGATAGTGGGGAAATAGGCACTCCTATACTTTGATGCTGGGAATTTTAATCAATACGTATTTTTAAGAGGAGAATTTGGCAACAGGTATTGAAATTACCAATTCATATACATTTAGGCCTGGCAATTTCCTTATAGGAATTTATGGTGTGTGTGTGTGTGTGTAGAATTATATAAGTATATAAGTACAACATAAGTATATATATAAAATAAGTATATAAGTATATATATAAACAACTTGCAGAGTTGTTTCTACAAGGCTGTTTATTGAATCATTATAACAGCAGAAGTTTGCAGAAACAAGCGAAACAAAACCCCTAAACATCCTTTAAGAATAGGCTGGTTTAATAAAATATGGTACATTTGTACCTAATATACGATGTAACCATTAAAAATGGAATAATCTCCAAAATATAAGAAAGAGAAGTGGGGTGCAGAGCAGTGCATGTAGTATGAAGCCACATGTGTAAACTGCGAGTTAGTGAGTGCATTTGATATCTTGGGAAGGCTACACAAGAAGTTGGTCATGGTGGCAGCCTCCAGGGGGGAAAATTGGCTGAAAGGTGGGAGAGAGAGGGGTTTTGTGCGTATATTGCCTCGCTGCTTCTGCAAAGCACAACTGTCCTTTGATATTCTGACAGGATAGCTGACCCCTCTAAGCTTTTGGTCTTTTGAAATGAAACTACCTCTGTTTAGTGCTTACATTTTCCAGAGACCATCTGCCACCTAATCTAGTGAGAAACGTATATTTAGCACCCTTCATAAAACAGAAAACACTGAACACAAGGAAGGAGTGACTATCATTAGTCCTCAGATAATATTGTGAGTTATGTTAATTTGACGAGTGAAGAAAGGAAAAGTTGGAGCAGAAAAGTACATTTCTCAGACCCCAAGTAGATTTAAGCTCTCCTAACTCCTGTGTATTTAATCCTTTCTTGTCAAAGAAAGAACCATATCTTTCTGAAGTTTAGTATGGTGCTTAGCTCACTGTGGGTGTTTAACGAATGTTAAATAATAATAATAGCTATTTATGGATCATTGCGCCACTTGATAATACTTTCCCTCCATTGAATCACACCTTTTAGCAAGCCATTTTTAAAATGTATTCCTAACTAAATTAAGGTGCAATAACTCACAGTGAAAATCGATATTTATATAAAAAGGAGAACTGGCACAAAACCAGTGATTTAAACTGCAACTTTCCAATTCTTTCTTGGTGGTATTAATAATGGTGCCCTTTTGAAATGTCTTTTCTTCTTTCAAATACCATATTATAACTGTGATAAGCTGGCTAGAGGATACAGTCTTCCCATGTGCTGTTTTTTCCCCTTCCCTTTGCTTTCACATTTTGTGATATGCTGGTGAGGGGGCAGGGCATCAAAGGGAATAATAACCTAATTTTAACCTGTAATTGCTCTTGCTCTTTAACTATGTCTATGTTTTCACACTCTTCCTGCTCATTATGCTGTATCACTTCTTAGCTAAGGCACATGTGTACATGGGAGCTGAGATAATGATCTCTAGAGCCCCTCCAATTCAGATGCTCTATGTTTCTCTAGAGAAAAAATGCATTTTATGTGTCTTGTATTGTATGTAAGTATGTCTGTTTAATAAGCCTGTATAAAATATTTAATTAGCCTATATAAAATATCAATCCTTTTAAAGGATAAAAATTCTCTAAGTCCTCTAAGAATATGTCCATGGAGTGGAGTTTCAGAAACTTCAGGGTGATGAAAATGCATAGTCATGTCTTTGAAGCGTCACAGAAATTGGCTATTCTTACCTGGAATGCCTTTTCTCCGCCTGACAAACGCCTACTGAGCATTTAAGACTCAGCCTAAACATCATCTCCTTTCTGAAACTTTCCCCAACAAAGAAAAGCCAGCTCTGCTCCCTTGTGATCTTAACAATGCTACAACACTCTCTTACGCTCTATAGTTATTTCTTTTGCGACAGCATCTTCCATCAGAATGCACACTTCTTATTGGCAGGAGTGTTTCTTATCCACCTTTGAATCCCCAGAGGCTGGAAAAAGGGAAGTGCTCACCAAATGTTTCCTGAAGGAATGTATGAATAAAGTATTGGAAGTAAGGAGTCCCGGGTTCTAATCCCAGCTCTACTGCTGATAATGTGTAGCTGAAAAACTAGATTAACTTTCCCAGTTTTCCAGCTTCCTCAAATATAAAATGAAGGGATAATTTAGAAACCCTCTCAGGTGTGTTTGATGATTTTGTCTTCTTAATTAAGCTTACTCCTTTTAGCAGGGATTCTATCTTCTGTGTCATTGTGCATCACACACTGGTAATAAATATTTATTACATCACTCAGAAAAACATAATCAAAAAAGTAAGCTATGATTGAATTGTTGGGCAAATGACCGGTATCATCTCTAACCAAAGGGCTGGTCTTCATGCATTTAAGTTTAAAAGAGTATGTGTAATGAATAAATATTTGTTCATGTTCTTATGCATCTTCAAGTTTGATGGGCCACTATAAAGTGGTGGCAGAGGCCAGGTCTCAAAGAGACAATGGTTAATGGAAATGAACAATGATCCTTATTATGAATTGATATTTTATTGAGCACTTATTTCAGGCCAAGTAAATTACACATTATTTCTAATTTTCAACACAACCTTCCAAAACCTTAGAAAACCATTGAACCAAACATTAGAAAAGTTATTTAACTTACTGTTCCAATTATCTATTGCTATATAACACTCACACCCCTCCCCCCATCATAAGGGCATAATATGGTGACTATTTTGTTACATTCCTGGATTCCCTGGGTCAGGAATTGAGAAATAGCATATTGGGGATACTTTGTTTCTACTCCTCTATGTCTAGGGCCTCAGCTAGGAAGACTTGAAGCTAGGAATGCCTAGAGAGCTAGGGGTTTGCCCTAGAGGCTGATGCTGGTAGTTAGGGGAGATCTCAGCTGGATCTTGGAGCCAGAACATCTGCATTTGGCCTATACATGTGGTCTCTCACTTCTTCACATCATAGTGAATGGTATCCAATAGGAGTGTTCCAAGAGGTCTAAGGAAAGCTGTATTGCTTTTCATGACATAGTTTCAGAAGTCCTGTAGGGCCACATCCCCTGTAATCATAGGCCTACCCAGACTCAAGGGATGGAGAACATAGACCAGCCTTTCATTAGAAGATTTAACATCTTATTGTAAAAAGGCATGTGTGATGAGAAATCTTGTGAGCATCTTAGAAAATCTGCCACAATAGCCCAAGTTTTCAGAGCTAGAAAGAGGTAGAGATGAGATTCAATCTGTCCATTTGAGTTTATGACCTACACACTTTTCATTACAGCATAGGATCTCAGTCATTTGATGATGTTAATACTTGGAAAGAGATTTACCTTATTTGTAAGTCTGTTAATTTAAGTAAGGTTACCTTTCCTTAAAATCTCAATTATTCCCTCCTTATTTTTCTCTCTTCCCCTGTATCTCTTTTTTTTTGTTGGACTCAATTACTTCGCTTGACATTTGTTTTTTCCTCTCTTTTTTCTTGGTATGTCATTTTCTCTCTTAAATTCCATATGGCCATAGCATTTCCTTTATTCATTTTTTTCAGTCTGGAAAATTATGAAATCACCCATCATTTCATCTCTATTGTCTTCTGAGAAAGACTATTAGTTAGAACTACTTAGTTTAGAGAAAGACCACCTATTTGTAATCATTCCTCAAGCTATTTACTTGTAGCTTGTGTGTGTGTGTGTGTGTGTGTGTGTGTGTGTGTGTGTGTGTGTATGTGTGTGTTGGGAACCCCTGGGTGGACTGGTCTGGCTATTGGAATTACTTGAGAAGGTGAAACTGGGAGTATGTGTGAAGTTTACTAGGGCAGTGGTTTTCAACCCTGGCTGCATGCAAATTAGAACTACTTGGGGACCATCTGCAAAATGCTGATACTGTAGCCCACCCCAGAACCATTAAATCAGAATCTATGGGGGCAGGGCCTGACACTGATATTAAAAAGCAAAACAAAACCAAAACTTCTAAGGTGAATAAAACACAAGATCATGTTTAAGAAACACTGCACTAAGGAATTTGATGTTTTCAGTTGAGAATCATTGAGAATCCCTGAACTGGGACTCACAGTAGGTGGAAGGAGAGGTATACATCCTATGCCAGGGAGAGGAGCCTCATTATTGGGTAGGGAGCTCTCCTACAGAAGGTGGTGAACTGCCTAGGGGCAGTGGGCAGCACTGGTCACACTTTGGGTCAGAACACAATGAGCACTGCCCAGGACTGATGGAGACCCCCCCCCACCTCAGACAGCTCCCCTAAAGGGGTAGGAAGCTCAAGATGCTGAGTCCCTCAAGTCAGGACTGGTCTGGAAGGCTACCAGTGGGGCATGGAGTGGGTGCAGTGATGGAGAACTCGGCATGTAGAGGCAATGGAAACAAGGCAGAAGGTGATTTTAATTGAACAGATTTGGTTCTGAACCAACAGCCTGAATGACATAATCTGGGGGTGGATGAAGCACAGGAAATTTGGAGACCATGTTTCCAATGATGTTCCTTCTCATTTCTCTTAATGGTACCACATTGTTTTGTTCACTAATTTTAAATTATCAGTTGCAGTCTTATTTGAAAGTTATCATTTCTACATATGAAGTAACTCTTCATAATTCTCCTTAATGTGCAAAAAAAAAAAAAAAAAAGAAATTCTCCTTAATGTGCAAATAAAAATCTCACCTGCCTTATGTTCCTTTCTTCTTTGCCCATTTTCTGTAAACAAGAAAGGTACATGGAAAAAATGCTCACTTACTTAGATTAGTCTTGGGAACTAAAGGCAAAACAGAAGCACAGGCATGGGTTGTTGATTCATTCTTTCTGCATGATTGCTATTAACCTCAGTAGAGTTTTCGGTGGTGATAGTATCCTTCCACCGGGATGTATTCATGTTCACGTATCTGTTTTCCCACACATTTTTCAGTATTGGCAGACACTCAGTGTCTGAGGCTGAGCCATGCCCCCAGCATGCACCTTAGGGAAGGAGTAAATAATCCCATGGGGGGCTGCAGTGGACCAGGGACATTTTTACACCTTCCGTGGACAGGTGTCATACACACCATTTCAGATTTAGTATGTCTCCATTCTTAATTCCAGGCACTCACATCATATTCTTCGTTTTTAAAGCAGGTCTGACATTTCCCTTAATGCCAATCATGAGCATGTATGCCTGATCTTGTGCCACAAGTTCATGCATTTGTTACTTATCTTCCCTGCTGTGGATGTCAGCCTTGACTTTGCTTTGACAGCCCAGGAATATAAGTAGCCAAGTGTTAAGTGAATTGGAGTAATTAGAGGGCTCATATTTAAAAAGGGGTTACTCAGATGAAGTTCTGCAAAGGAGATGAATTTAGATGAGGTTAAAAAATGTGGAATACTCCCTCATCTTCACTTGCCACCTATTTCTTCCTTTCTTCCTTCTTTCCTTTCTCTTTTTAAGATTTTATTTATTTATTTGAAAGAGAGATAGAAAGCATAAGTAGGGGAGGAGCAGGCAGAGGGAGAGGGAGAAGCAGACTCTCCCCTGAGCAGGGAGCTGGATGCAGGGCTTGATCCCAGGACCTTGGGATCATGACCTGAGCCAGAAGGCAGTCGCTTAACTGTTTGAGCCACCCCCCACCCCTCTTGCCACCCATTTCTAACATAAGGATCCCTGCAAGGAGGCATATATTTTGTATGTGCACCTGTTCCATTACAAAACCCAAGGGCAAAATGAAGGTGACAGTCGCTATTCAGTGGCATGACCTCATCCCTCTTCTCCTGCTCAGCACACTCTTTCAGTTTCTTCATCCAGAGTCAGAGCCTCTTAACAGCCATGCAGACACCTTTGGCTAACAATACCGCTCTGACGCACTTGGCAAAAGAAGGGCATGGAAGTGAATCATTAAATCCCCTGATAAGGAAGAGAAAATTAATTAGAATAACCAGATGCTCAGGAAAAACGTAATAAAATTTTACTCTGAGCTTGGGCAAATTAAACTCATATAATTGATTTTAGACACACTTCATTCTTATTCAAGTAGCATATGAAAGAACAGGAAAGAGTTAAAGTCTGGTAGAATAATAAACTGAATCAGAAAAAGTATTCTTTATTTCACATGAGATCTCACACTCAGATGCTTAGCATTATAACTCAGTCTGACTTCTAATTGTAAAGGCATGAAGAAAGGATTTTAAAACAGATGAAAAGCCCATTTGACTTCCATAGCAACAGGAGATTTTCTGAATCAAGTGAGCGGCAAGAATTTTTTTTTTTTTTTAAAGATTTTATTTATTTATTTGTCAGAGAGAGAGAGGGAGAGAGAGCAAGCACAGGCAGACAGAATGGCAGGCACAGGCAGAGGAAGAAGCAGGCTCCCTGATGAGCAAGGAGCCCGATGTGGGACTTGATCCCAGGACGCTGGGACCATGACCTGAGCCGAAGGCAGCTGCTTAACCAACTGAGCCACCCAGGCGTCCCAAGCGGCAAGAATTTTTTAAAAAAATCAACTCCCCAAATATTAGAAGCTTATTTGAAGCCAAAATATTAAAGACTGTAATGGTATTTGGAAATATGACCAGATTCTCTTGATCGTTTCTAGCTTCATTTTTCTCACTGGCACAGTATTATTTCCATTTATAATTAGATAAACAGACAGTATATGTGTAAAGCAATTTAGAACCTGTTTTCTGACTCACCATTGTGGGGAAAATCTGTTTTGTATTTTTTTAAATATTTTTATTTATTTATTTGACACAGAGAGAGCGATCACAGGAAGGCAGAGAGGCAGGCAGAGAGAGAGGGGGAAGCAGGCTCTCTGCTGAGCCGAGAGCCCGATGAGGGCCTCGATCCCAGGTCCCTGAGACCATGACCTGAGCTGAAGGCAGAGGCTTAACCCACTGAGCCACCCAGGTGCCCGGAAAATCTGTGTTTTTTAATATGGGTTTTGCAGTACTCAAGTGGTAGAAATAAAATAAGCAGCGGGTCGCCTGGGTGGCTCAGTGGGTTAAAGCCTCTGCCTTCGGCTCAGGTCATGGTCCCAGGGTCCTGGGATCGAGCCCCGCATCGGGCTCTCTGCTCAGCGGGGAGCCTGCTTCCTCCTCTCTCTCTGCCTGCCTCTCTGCCTACTTGTGATCTCTTGTCTGTCAAATAAATAAATAAAATCTTAAAAAAAAAATAAGCAGCAACAGCAGTGTATTTGAAAACACATAGGGTTAACATCAGGCATTAGGAGAGGTGCCTGAGACCCTTATAACCAGCAGAGTGTCTGAGATTAGATATCCTATGAAATTGTAAGGCTGGGAGAGAATCAGAGGGGAAACTGAGACTGGAAGATTGAACAACTTGTCCCAAATTACCCAGAGGGGTGTTAAAACCCATTTGAATTCTGTTCCGTTTACACCAGTCTGGTGTTTCATTAACTCCCACTTTCCCGAAGTGGTTGTACATAATCCATTCCTCTCCTCACTTAGTGCATCATAGAGCTTGACAAAACACCTGTGATAACTGAACATGGACCTCAGCTGAGTCATAAAGGTAATCTAACTGGTGAAGTTCCCTGGGTGGGATAAGAGGTACCCAAAATATAAGCTTTTCAAATTTATCTGCCAAATCTCATCCTGATTTATCTGCAGTTTTTTGGTGTGCCACTTAAATTTGCTTATTTAGACAGTCTCTCTTTCAACGTACTTATCCATAAATTGGGTGGAATGGCTTGGCTTCCTTACTAGTGCTCAAGAATGTAGCGACACTAGGAAGGAGTCACTACAAACAAAGCTGGGGATTCAGGGCCACCTAGCCTCCACCAACAGCTTAATCTTGGCTGAGATGGGATTGGAAAGCTAGGGCTCCCATTGCCTAACTTGGCTCCATCTCCTTTCTTTGTATATGTGTTTACACACACACATACACTCACACGTATATTTGTATACATATATATGTACATACATATATATATAAGTTGACACACAATGTTACATTAGTTTTATGTGCACAACATAGTGATTCAATGAACTTGGCTCCATCTTCTGATTCTCTTTCCAAAAATTGCATTAAAAAAAGGTTAAGAGAGGTTCAAAGTCTATGAGGAAGTTACATAACACTTGCCCCTTCTTCATACGTGCCCTTGTTCCTAATCTTTCACCATAGGCCCCTCTGTGTCACCTGTGTCCACTGAAGCACTGTCATCCTGCCTGTGAGGGTTAATTTTATGTGTCAACTTGGCTAGGCCACGGTGCCCTGATGTTTGGTCAAATGCTAGTCTAAATGTTTCTGTGAAGATGTTTTTTAAAAATGAGATTAACATTGGGGCGCCTGGGTGGCTCAGTGGGTTAAGCCTCTGCCTTCGGCTTAGGTCATGATCTCAGGGTCATGGGATCAAGCCCCATGTCAGACTTTCTGCTTGGCAGGGAGCCTGCTTCCTCCTCTCTCTCTCTGCCTGCCTCTCTGTCTACTTGTGATCTCTGTCTGTCAAATAAATAAAATCTTTAAAAAAATGAGATTAACATTTAAATCAGTAGACTTTGAGTCAAGCAGACCCTCTATAATGAGAATGGGCCTCATCCAGTCAGTCAAAGACCTTAAAGGAAAAAGATATGTTCCCCAAGGAAGAAGTAATTCTGCCAGCAGACTGCTTTGTTGCTTAAGCTGGGACATTAATTCTTCCCTGGGTCTCCTGTCTGCTGGCCTGCTGTGTAATTTTGGACATGTCAGCTCCCTTAATTTTGTGAGCTAATTCCTTAACATAAATCTCTCTTTCTCTCTCTGTTTCTATCTCGGTCTCTCTCTCTTGGTAGTAGATAGAGTGATGTTCCTGAAGCCAGTGGAACTATTGAATAGGACAAGAGAGGATGAATCTCCAATTCAAAATGTGCCCAAAGGACACAGTATTATCTTACATGTCACAGTCACAATCCTGGAAGCTCTTGTTATCCCCTCCCAGTAGCAGGGCTTGCTTGTCACGTGCTGCTGTTCTTTCATCACACCTAAGCTCTAGAAGGATTACAAGCTTAAATTCATGCTACTTTTTCCCCCTAACCATTATTACTGAGAATTACTTAATTTCGTTTCTTTCATGTTTTACTATATATAACATTGTTTATTCTTCTTCTAGAATAATTCATTTCTTTATTACTTGCTGCAAGAAGACAGAGATACTTTGAGACCAATTTTGGATTCTTTTGAACAGTATCATTGCCTCACTAACAGTCTGTGATGGGATTCACAGTCTGATACATGACCAAAGCTCTGTACATAAGATGGTAGCTATAGTTATTTCTTTGTGTTCTCCCCTGTTGGAAAGAAATTCATGTTTTGTCTTTTTATAAAATAAATAGAGCTATATTGTATGGAGAGAGAGAGAGCTATTGATTTTGTTTTTCTGGAGAACCCTGACTAACACTCTGCCTCATACTGTTTGGGAGCCCGGCTGACATCTGTAGACGGACATTTCCCCTTCAAGTCTCTGGCTGCTAGAATCCTCCACTGGGCAAATACTCTCTGAGGCTCTTTAAACAAGTGTCTCTAACAAAGAAGGGAGGGGTCCTTCAGAAGCAGAAGTCAAACTTGAAAAAAACCTGCTATTTTCCTTATAGCTCCTGCCACCTTGGGATGGTGCAGCTGAGAAGAATGGTTCAAGGGCAAATGGGCATTTGTCTCATTCATCCAAATGCTTATTCAAGTATTTATTGAGCATCTACTCTATGTCAGTTCTCTTCTAAACATTATCAAATCAAAATTGAACAAGACTGATGAAACTTATGCAGTCACAAAACCTGACCTCTAATTGGGGAAGAAGCTAGCAAACATCTGTACAAGTTAATTTTGGGTTGTGGCAACTGTTTTGAGTTAAAAAAGGAAAGCAGGGAGACAGTTAAGGAAGAGAAGTTAAAAAAATTTTTTTTGAAGACAGCTTTTAAAAATTTTTTATTATTTTTAAATTTTTTTTAATTTTTTATTATTTTTTTAGATATTTTTTATTTTTTAAATATTTTTTATTTTTTAAAATTATTTAAAAAATTTTTTAAATTTTTTTTTAATTATTAAAAATTTTTTATTTTTTATTTTTTATTATTTTTTAAATTATTTTCTAAAGAATTTAATTTCAGTATTGTTGATATATAGTGTTAAATTAGTTTCAGGTATACAATATAGTAGTGATTCAACACTTCCATACAACACCTGGTGATCTTCACAAGTGTTTTCTCCTTAATCCCCAACATTTATTTCACTCCCCCCTCAACCTCCCCTCTAGTAACTATCAGTTTATTCTCAAGTCTGCTCTTTGTCTCTCATTCTCTCTTTTTTCTCTCTGATTGTTTGCTTTGTTTCTTAAATTCCACATATGATTTCACTTATATAGTATTTGTCTTTCTCTGACTGACTTATTTCACTTATTGTTATACGCTCTGGATCCCTATAGCATTTCTTCTTTATCCACAGCAGTCTGTGGATGCTTGGGCTGCTTCCATAATTCAGCTATTGTAAATATTGCTGCTATAAACATAGGGGTGCATATATCTTTTTGAATTAGTGTTTTCATATTCTTTGGATAAATACCCAGTAGTGGAATTAGTGGATCATATGAATATTCTATTTTTAACTTTTTGAGGAACCTCCATACTCTTTTCCAGAATGGGTGTACCAGCTTGCATTCCCACCAACAGTTCAAAAGAGGTCCTTTTTCTCCACATCCTCACCAACACTTTTGGTTTTGGTTTTAGCCATTCTAACAGGTGTGAGGTGATATCTCACTGTAGTTTTGATTTGCATTTTCTTGATGATGAGTGATGTTTACCATCTTTCCATGTGTCTGTTGGCCATTTGGATGTCTTTTTTGGAGAAATGTCTATTTATGTCTTCTGTACATTAAAAAAATTTTTTTGTGTTGATTTGTGTAGGTTCTTTTTGTATTTTGAAAACTCTTTATCAGATGTGTTATTTGGAAATATTTGTCCCATTTAGTAAACTGTCTTCTAGTTTTATTGATTGTTTCCTTTGCTGCACAATAGTTTATTTTTCCTTTTGTTTTCCTGGCTTCAAGGGACCTATCTAGAGAAAAGCTGCTATGGCCAATATCAGAGAAGGTACTGTCAGTGCTCTCTTCTAGGATTTTTATGGTTTCAGGTCTCACATTTAGGTAGTTAATTCATTTTGAATTTATTTTAGTGCATGGTGTAAGAAAGTGGCCCAGTTTAATTGTTTTGCATATAGCTGTCCAGTTTTCTTCACACCATTTTTTGAAGAGAGTGTCTTTTCCCAATTGTGTATTCTTGCCTCCTTGTCAAAGATTAATTGACTGTATAATCATGGGTTTATTTTCTGGGGTCTCTATTTCTTTTTTCATTTTTTAAAAGATTGATTTATTTATATACTATTTGAGAGAGAGAGAAAGGGAGAGAGTGAGCATGGAGTTGGGAGAAGAAGAGGGAGAGCCAATCTTAAGCAGACTCCCCTGAGTATAGAGCCTGATGTGGTGCTCAGTCTTGTGGGGCTCAATATTGTGGGACTTGATATTGTGACCCTGAGATCATGACCTGACCGAAAACCAAGAATTGGGCACCTAACTCACTGCACCACCCAGATGACCCTCTGGGGTCTCTATTCTGTTCAATTGACGTACATGTCTATTTTTGTGTTTTGATTACTACATAGTGTTTTGATTACTACAACTTTATAGTATAGCTTGAAATCTGGGATTGTGATACCTCCAGTTTTATTCTTTTTCAAGGTTGCTTTGTCAATTTGGGGTCTTTTGTGGTTCCAAACAAATTTTATGATTATTTGTTTTAGTTCTGTGAAAAATGCTATTGGTATTTTGACAGGGATTGCATTAAATCTGTAGACTTCTTTGGGTAGTATTGACATTTTAACAATATTTGGTCTTCCAACTCATTAGTATGGAATATTGTACCATTTTTTTGTGTTGTCTTCAATTTCTTTCATCAAAGTTTTATAATTTTCAGAGTACAGTTCTTCCACCTCTCTGGTTAGGTTAATTCCTAAGTGTCTTAATTGGTTTTGGTCTGATTGTAAATGGGATTGATACCTTAATTTCTCTTTCTGCTGCTTCATTATTGGTGTATAGGACTGGAATGGATTTCTGCACATTAATTTTATATCCTGTGACTTTACTGAATTCATCTTTCAGTTCTAGTAGTTTTCAGTGGTCTTTAGAATTTTCTATATAGTGTATCTTGTCTTTTGCAAATACAGTTTTACTTCTTCCTCTCCAATTTGCATGTCTTTTATTCCTTTTTCATCCCTGACTGCTGTAGTTAGGACTTCCAGTACTAAGTTGAGTAAAACTAGTGAGAATGAATATCCTTGTCTTGTTCCTGACCTTAAGGAGAAAGCTCTCAGTTTCTCCCCATTGAGTATGATGTTTGCTCTGGGTTTTTTATATATGGCCTTTATGATGTTAAGGTGTGTACCCTTTAAACCTATTTTGTTGAGGGCTTTTATCATGAATTGATGTTGTACTTTGTCAAATGTTTTTCTTCATGTATTGTCTATTGAAATGATCATATGGTTTTTTTTTCTTTCTCTTGTTGATGTGGTGTATCACATTGATTTGCGGTTATTGAATTATCCTTGCATACTGGGAATAAATCCAGTATTGTGGTGAATGACTTTTTTAATGCACTGGTAGAGTCTGTTTGCTGGTATTTTGCTGAGGATTTTTGCATGTAAGTTCATCAAGGTTTGGCCTGTAGTTGTCTTTTTTTTCTGATGTCCTTATCTGGTATTTGTATCAGGGTTATTCTGGCCTCATAGAATAAGTTTGGAAGCTTTCTTTCCTCTTTTATTTTTTGGAATAGGTTTTAACTCATTAACTATTAAGTTAAGTATTAAGTTAACTATTAAGGAATAGTTATTAACTCATTAACTCCTCTTTAAATGTTTGGCAGATTTCACTTGGGAGGCTATCTGGTCTTGGACTTTTGTTTGTTGGGAATTTTTTGATTACTGATTCAATTTCATTGCTGGGAATTAGTCTGTTCAAATTTTCTTTCTTCCTGATTCAGTTTTGGGAGGTTATACATTTCTAGGAATTTATTCATTTCTTCTAGGTTGTCCAATTTGTTGGCATATTATTTTTCATAATATTCTTTTTAAATTGTATTTCTATGGTATTGGCTGTCATTATTCTGATTTTGTTTATTTGAGTCTCCTCTTTTTTTTTGATGCGTCTGGCTTAATGTTTATAGACTTTGTTGATCTTTTCAAAGAACCATCTCCTGGTTTCATTGATGAGTTCTATTTTTGTTTTGTTTTGTTTGTTTTTTGTTTTTTGTTTTTTTATATTTTAATTTTTAAATTTTATGTTTTTCGTTTTTTGTTTTAGTTTCTATTTTGTTTATTTCTGCTCTGATCCTTGTTATTTTCTTCCTTCTACCTGTTTTCAGTTTCGTTTGTTTTTCTTTTCCTAGCTCCTTTAGATGTAGGGTTAGATTATTTATTTGAGATTTTTCTTGCTTTTTAAGGTAGGCCTGTGTTGCTATAAACTTTGAAAAAAATGAATCATGGAAACTACATCAAAAACTAATGATGAACTGTATGGTTACTAACATAACGTAATTAAAAAAAAACAAAAAAAAGAAAACAAAAAAAGAGTCATTTTTGCTATACTCCAAAGATTTCAGACCACTGTATTTTCATTTCAGTTGTCTTTATGTATTTTTTAAATTATGTCAGTCACCATACAGTATACCATTAGTTTTTGATGTAGTGTTCCATATAACACCCAGTGCTCCATGATATGTGCCCTCTTTAATACTCATCACCAGACTAACCCATTCCCCCAACCCCCTCCTCTCTAAAACCCTCAGATTGTTTCCTGAAGTCCAAAGTGTCTCATGGCTAATCTCCCCCCCGACTTTCCCCTTTCATTCTTCCCTTCCTTCTCCTAATGTCCTCCATGCTATGTCTTATGTTCCACAAATAAATGAAACCATATAATTGCCTTTCTCTGCTTGACTTATTTCACTCAGCATAATATCCTCCAGTTCCATCCATGTCAATGCAAATGTTGGGTATTCATCCTTTCTGATGTCTGAGTAATATTTCATTGTATATATGGACCACATCTTTATCCATTCATCTGCTGAAGGGCATCTCAGCTCTTTCCATAGTTTGGCTATTGTGGACATTGCTGCTATGAACATTCGGGTGCATGTGGCCCTTTTTTCACTACATCTGTATCTTTGGGGTAAATACCAGTAGTGCAATTCCTGGGTCATAAGGTAGCTCTATTTTTAACTTTTCAAGGTACCTCCATACTGTTTTCCAAAGTGGCTGTATCACCTTGCATTCCCACCAACAGTGAAAGAGGGTTCCCCTTTCTCCACAACCTCTTCAACATTTAGTTGTTCCTTGCCTTGTCAGTTTTTGCCATTCTAACTGGTGTAAGGTGATATCCCAACGTGGTTTTGATTTGAATTTCCCTGATGGTTAATGGTGTTGAACATTTTTTCATGTTTCTGTTAGCTATTTGTATGTCTTCTTTGGAGAAATGTTTGTTCATGTCTTCTCCCCATTTTTGGATTTATTTGTTTTTTGGGTGTTGAGTTTGAGTATAGATCTTGGATACCAGACCTTTATCTGTAGTGTCATTTGCTAATAACTTCTCCTACTCTGTGTGTTGCCTCTTTGTTTTGTTGACTATTTCCTTTGCTATGCAGAAGCTTTTTATCTTGATGAAGTTCCAAAGTCCATGTATTTTGATTTCCTCTTTGATTTCTTGATTGACCCATTCATTGTTTAGTAGCATGTTATTTAACCTCCATGTATATGTGTTTTTTCCAGATTTTTCTTGTGGTTGATTTCCAGTTTCATAGCATCGTGGTCAGAAAAGATGCATGGTCTAAATTCCACCTTTTTGAATTTGTTGAGACTTGTTTTGTGGACTGTAGTGATCTGAAGAATGCTTCATGTGCACTTGAAAAGCATTTGTATTTTTATTCTTATGTTTTAGAATGGAATGTTCTGAATATATCTGTTAAATCTGTCTGATCCAATGCATCATTCAAAACCACTGTTCCCTTATTGATTTTCTGTTTGGATGGTCTATCCATTGATGTGAGTGGGGAGTTAAAGTCCCCTTCTATTATTGTATTACTATCAATTATTTCCTTTATGTTTATTATTAGCTGCTTTATGTATTTGGGTGCTCCCATGTTGGGTGCATAAATATTTATAATTGATATATATTCTTGTTGGATTGCTCTCTTAATGATTCTATAGTGCCCTTCTTTGTCTCTTAGTATAGTCCTTGCTTTAAAGTTGATTTTTTTCTGATGTAAGTATTGCTACCCTGGCTTTCTTTTTGTTTTTATTTGTATGATAAATGCTTTTTCATCTCTTTACTTTCAGTGTGGATGTGTCTTTAGGTCTGAAATGAGTCTCTTATAGGCAGTGTATAGATGGGTCTTGCTTTTTCTTTTTTTTTTTTAAAGATTTATTTATTTATTTATTTATTTAACAGAGAGAGAGAGAGAGAGAGAGAGAGAGAGGGAGGGAGACAGCAATAGAGGGAACACAAGCAGGGGGAGCAGGAGAGGGAGAAGCAGGCTTCCTGCCAAGCAGGGAACCTGATGCCAGGCTCCATCTCAAGACCTTGGGATCATGACCTGAGCTGAAGGCAGACACCCAATGACTGAGCCACCCATGTGCCCCTGGGTCTTGCTTTTTTATTCATTTTGTCACCCTGTGTCTTTTGATTGCAGTGTTTGGTCCATTTATATTCAACGTAATTACTGATAGGTGTGTACTTATTGCTGTTTTATTATTATTTTATGGTTGTTTTTGTAGTTTTCTGTTCCTTTCTTCTCTTGCTCTTTTCTCTCATGGTTTGCTTTCTTTTGTGATATGCTTAGATTCCTTTCTCTTTATTTTTTGCATGTCTATTACTGGTTTTTCATCTGAGGTTGCTGTTTGGTTTGTATATGCCTTCTTTTGGATATAACAGTCTATATTATGTTGATGGTCACTTAAATGTGAACCCATTCCTTACTTTTCTCCCCTGCGTTTTAGGTATATGGTGTCATACTTTACATCCTTTTATTTTGTGAATTTCCTGACCAATTTTTATAGATGTATGTATTTTTTTTCTGCTTTTGTTTTTCCTACTTTCCTTACTCTTGCTTATGGTCTTTCCTTTCCACACAAAGAGTCCTTTCAAACATTTCTTGTGGTGCTTGTTTAGTGGTCATGAACTCCTTTAACTTCTATTTGTCTGAGAAACTGTCTTTCCTTCTATTCTGAATGATAGCCTTTCTGGATAGTGTATTCTGGTGGCAGGTTGTTGTTGTTTTTTTCCCTATCATCACTGAATATATCATGCCACTCTCTTCTGGCCTGCAAAGTTTCTGCTGAAAAATTAACCGATAGCCTTATGGAGTTTTCCTTATATGTACTTGTTGTCTTTTCTCTTGCTGCTTTGAACACTCACTCTTCATTGCTACTTTTTACATTTTTAATTACTATGTATCTTGGTGTGGACCATCTAGAGGACCATCAAGAGTTCTGTGCCATGTGGCTTACTCTGTAGTTCACAGAATAGTTGCTTTCTTAAGGCCAGTAGGAGAATGAGGGTATATCTGTTAGCAAAACTCAGTCTTATGTAATGTAAGGGAGTGGCATCACATCAACTTTGCTGTATTTTATTGGTTAGAAGAAAATAACGGGTCTCACTCACATTCAAGGGGAGGAGAATATATAAAAGTATGAATACCAGAAGGCAGAATCATTGGGAATCACGTTATGGTCTATCAACCACAGACAGTTTTCTGAGTTTTAAAATTTGAGATACTGGGCCTGATGGAATCCCCTCACTTTAACCCTCACAGGAACCAATTACAGAAGGAGTGGCTGTTGTATGAAACCAGGTGAAAAGGAATCATGTTTATATTAGTGCATGAATAGACAGACCAGTGAAACAGAACAGAAACTCCCAAATAGACTCAGGTACAAGTGGAAATTTTGATTATGATAAAAGTGGCATCTACAATCACTGAGAAAATGATGGAGGTGTAAATAAGTGATGTTGGGATAACTGGATAGCAACTCGAAAAAAGATAAAATTAGATCTGTATCAGAATTCCAAGTTAATCAGAATTTTAAATATGAATGTATAGCTGTCTAAGAACAGAAGAAAATACACGAGTTCCTTTATAACCCAGGGAAAGCTTTGATGATGTCGATTCAAAATCCAGAAGCAATGAGAGAAAATATTAATAAATTTGACTACATTAAGAAAAGTCATGGGGCACCTGGGTGGCTCAGTTGGTTAAGTGTCTGCCATTGGCTCAGGTCATGATCCCAAGGTCCTGGGATCAAGCCTCACACTGGGCTCCCTGCTCAGTGGAGAGCCTGCTTCTCCCTCTCCCTCTGCCTGCTGCTCTGCCTGCTTGTGCACTCTCTCTCTATCTCTCTGTCAAATAAATAAATACAATCTTAAAAAAAAAAAAAGAAAAGTCACATTGCAGAACACAGATATACACAAACTCCCAGGGAGAAAATTTTTGTAGCATTTATTAAAAATAGAGATCTAATCTTCCTAATATAAAAGAACTCCTAAATTGAGTAAAAAAGACCCAAATCCAATATAAAAAATGGGCAAAAGTCATGAATTGACAGTTCATAGAAAAGATATGTAGATGAACTTTAAACATATGAAAACATGTTCAAATTCACTCACAATAAGAGAAATGAAAAAAGTTATACTGAAATATCATTTCTTACCTAGCTGAGTAGAAAAATTAAAAAAATTTGGCAATCTACTTTATCAGGCAAGGTTGAGAAAAGAGTATCACTCTCTCACACAGCTGATATATATTTATAACATTTTTAGGGATGTTTAACTATTGTCTTAATAATTTTAATTGTTTAATTTGTTTAATTAAACAAATATAAATTGTTACCTGTGGGGGCGGGTAAGTGACGATGAAGTGAAGAATAGGTATACTTACTTTTCTGAGTATACTTTGAGAAAATATATTTTGGCTTTTGAAGTCAGTCAATATTTTGTGTTCAAAAAATAATTAATTGAAAAATAATGGAAAAAGCAAATTATGAAGTTTATTGTAAACAGAAATGAATTTACATAAACTGATAATATAGTGACACATGCTCTATAATACAAAATGATACATATTCTAAGGGAAGAAAAGGAACTGCAAAGAAATCTTGACCTTAGAAGTTTTATTGTCAGCAGTAGTATTTGGTTGAGTATTCTGAAACTATTTTGTGTGTACTGCAGGACAGAACACATGAGAATACCTGAATGTAGCTGGAACTACAGAAGAGTTCTCCCAGTGAAAGAAGGGAGATACATACAAATATGAAGCAGGGGATGGTGAGAATGACCTCCAGGGTGCTTGATTTGAATTGGAAACATCAATATAATCTCATAATTTAAAATTGTTTTCCTGGTTCTCCAATTATTGACATTTTCCCACATTGATTTGCCTTCCTATTCCTTCTCTCAGAGAGAGAAAGACAGACACAGACACACAAATTAAACATAAATACACAATGCATGCCCTATTTCTGTTCACCAAAAAGACCTAGAATTGGGGCATCTGGGTGGCTCAGTCAGTTAAGTGTCTGCCTTCGGCTCAGGTCATGATCTCAGGGTTGTGGGATTGAGCGCCATATAGGGCTCCCTGCTCATCGGGGAGTCTGCTTCTTCCTTTCACTCCCCTCTGCGCATGCGCTCACTTTCTCTCTCAAATAAATAAATAAAATCTAATAAATAAATAGGTCTAGAAGTAATAACACCCTAGTAACAAGTACACTTAAAGCTAAGATTGTGGTTTATAAATACTGTTCTCCATTAAAAGAAACAAGTGCTCCTTGGAGAAACAGATGATTCCAAACTGAGGTAGAGTAAGTCCAAGATGAGCCCAGAACATCTTGTCACTTCAAATAGTACAACCTATACATATGAGTGTGTGTATAAATATATATAGACATGTATCAGTATGTATAATTTATTTATGTTTAATTTATATATCTATCTCTATTATCTATCTTTCTATCTATCCATCTATATCACCTAACTATCATCTATATAGAGAGAGAAAGAAAGAGAAAGTCAGAAAACAAATGTGGGAGAATGTTAATAATTAGAGAATCTAGAAGGATATATTCATGCTCATTGTACTAGTCTTTCAACTTTTCTGTAGATTTGACATTTATCAAAATAAAATATTAGGGGAGGGGAAAATTTTAACTGTAAGAATGAAAAATAATGGGGAAAGTTACTAAATCCGGAACATAATTTGAAAATGTTCTAGCATTTTGTGAGTCTTTTTGACACTTCGGGACTAACTTCAAGGATGAGAACACATGATCTGTTAGAGAAGAATTCAGAGAAAATCACAGAAGACAATAATGATAAATTTAGGAGAAAATTATGAAGGGATGTGAAAAGATGGGTGGCCCAAAGGGCTTCTAAAGTAGACCAGTGTGACAAACCACCTTTGAATCCACTGGCAAGTTTTCTGGAGGCTTTTTCTAGGACAACCAACCTTTATTAAATTCACACACCTTTGGCCTTATTCTGATGGACTTATTCAAGTGTTTCTCCTTAAAGAGGAAGGCTAGGAGGAAAAGTCTCAAAAACTTTGCAAGAGGCAGCAGCCTCCTGGGGTGGTAGAGCAAAAATTCTATATGTGGTCACCTATATTTCCAGGGTGGGTTTTTTTTAAAAAAATCTTTTCAAATTAACATATATTATATTATTTGTTTCAGGGGTACAGGTCTGTGATTCATCAGTCTTATACAATTCTTAGCCCTCACCATAACATGTACCCTCCCCAATGTCCATCACCCAGCCACCCCATCCCTTTCACCCCCCTCCCCTCCAGCAACTCTCAGTTTGTTTCCTGAGATTAAGAGTCTCTTATGGTTTGTCTCCCTCTCTGGTATTGTCTTATTTCATTTTTCCCTCTCTTCCCTTATGATCCTCTGTTTTGTTTCTCAAATTCCTCATATCAGTGAGATCATATGATAACTGTCTTTCTCTGATTGACTTATTTTGCTTAGCATAAATCCTCTAGTTCCATCCATGTCATTGCAAATGGCAAGATCTCATTTTTTTCTTGATGGCTGCATAATATTCCATTGTATATATGTACCACCTTCTCTTTATCCATTCATCCGTTGATGGACATTTAGGCTCTTTCCGTAGTTTGGCTATTGTGGATATTGCTGCTATAAACATTTGGGTGCACGTGCCCCTTTGGATCACTACATTTGTATCTTTGGGGCAAATACCCAGTAGGGCAATTTACTGCCCTACTACTTCCTGCCCTACAATTGCTGGGTAGCTCTATTTTCAACTTTTTGAGGAACCTCCATACCGTTTTCCAGAGTGGCTGCACCAGCTTGCATTCCCAACAGCATAGGAGGATTCCCTTTTCTCTGCATCTTTGCCAACACCTGTCATTTCCTGACTTGTTAATTTTAGCTATTCTAACTGGTTTGAGGTGGTATTTCACTGTGGTTTTGATTTGTATTTCCCTGATGCCAAGTGATGTGGAGCATTTTCTCATGTGTCTGTTGGCATTTGGTTGTTTTCTTTGCAGAAATGTTTGTTCATGTCTTCTACCCATTTCTTGATAGGATTATTTGTTCTGTGGGTATTGAGTGATAAGTTCTTTATAGATTTTGGATACTAGCCCTTTATCTGATGGTTGTCTTTTGGTTTTGTTGACTGTTTCCTTTGCTGTGTAAAAGCTTTGGATCTTGATGAAGTCCCAATAGTTCATTTTTGCCCTTGCTTCCTTTGCCTTTGCAATGTTTCTAGGAAGAAACTGCTGTGGCTGATGTCGAAGAGGTTGCTGCCTGTGTTCTCCTCAAGGATTTTGATAGATTCCTGTCTCACATTGAGGTCTTTCATCCATTTTGAGTCTATTTTTGATTATGGTGTAAAGAAATGGTCCTGTTTTATTTTTCTGCATGTGGCTGTCCAATTTTCCCAACATTGTTTGTTAAAGAAACTTTTTTCCACCGCATATTTTTTCTTGCTTTGTCAAAGATTAGTTATCCATAGAGTTTAGGGTCCATTTTTAGGCTCTCTACTCTGTTCCATTGATCGATAGGTCCATTTTTGTGCCATACCATATTGTCTTGATGATTACAGCTTTGTAATAGAGCTTGAAGTCTGGAATTGTGATGCTGCCAACATGGTTTTCTTTTTCAACATTCCTCTGGCTATTTGGGGTCTTTCCTGGTTCAATATAAATTTTAGGATTGTTTTTCCATTTCTTTGAAAAAATTGATGGTATTTTGATAGGGACTGCATTAAATGTGTAGATTGCTCTAGGTAGCATAGACATTTTCACAATATTTGTTCTTCCAATCCATGAGCATAGGACATTTTTCCATTTCTTTGTGTCTTCCTCAATTTCTTTCATGAGTATTCTATAGTTTTCTGAGGTGGGATTTTTAACTTCTGTGTGATGAGAATGGGCATAAAATGACTGTGATAATTGGTCTCACTACCAAATACCTATTAGAGAAGTTCCATTTCTTCTTATATATAGAACACTGTATTGTTTTCAAGGTGCTACCACATGTAGACATGATCTCATCTGATCTTAATAACCAACATATGAAGTACCAGCAAGAACAGATATTTAAACCCAAATTTTGCATGTGACAAGTTGACAGAGAGGAGGCTCTGTTAGAGGTAATGTGATTGCTAAGTGCAGATGGGAAGATAACATGCATGGAACCCATGTTCCCTCTCAATCACTCTGTACAAAATAGCAGTGGTGCCAGCAAGAGATATAGTTTGCCCCAAAAAGACTGCCAGGGAAGTTGATTTTTTGTTGGACCTCTAGAAATTGTAGGTAAGTGTGATGGAGTTGTAAGATGTGGCTCAGGGAAGCTCCTGAAAATCAAGCTTGCTATTAGGAAGCAGATATTCTATTTTGCTCTGGTTTATGCTATGCTCATTTCTCAGACATGTCCTGTGATGGTGCTCTGGAATACTTCTTTCAATAGGGCATGTGCCCATGATAAGATAAAGGGAAAAAAGTAAATGAAAAAAAGTATGCGACAGATGAAATTTAACTCCCATTAAATACTGCTTATCAACCTTTTAAAAGAACAAAGAGTACTTCAGATTCAGAAGGGATAAAAGAAAAAGACAATCTTGTTTTCAGTTGTTGTTGCAATTGCTTGCTACTGACTTGGTAATAGAGTACTTATATCATTTGAAGAGTTGTCCTTTTCATGGCACACAGGCTTTGTCATCACACACTGGGATAGAATGTGCCTCCTGGCTCTCATCCTCTGAGAAGGATCCCATACCTCCTTCCACAGGGTGGGCTCCCACCAATCTTGTGTCTCCTCTGTGGCTTTCTACCCAGACATAGTGGGTGAACTGGGTAAATATGTGCCCATCGGTACCAAAAGACACTGTTTTGTTGTCTGTGTAGGTCACTTGAATTGAATGCATGCTCACTGGTGAATAATAGGACTATCCTTTCAGGTCTTACATATACACATAGAAAAGAAGAAAGTCACAGAATAAGGTTAGTTGTCTTATGGATAGAAGCAGAGCAAGAGACTATCTGATAAGAGGCAGACAGCTTGAAGAAAAACTGAAATCTCCTAGGCTCTGGGGGATTTACAGTTCCCAGTTCCAGTGATGTTTGGCTATACATATTATCTTTGACTTGCTTGAAATATCACTCACTAAAGATTGAAAAAATGTCCATAATATTTTGCAGCTCCCATCAAGAGGTGGATCTGTTTCTGCATTCCTTGAGTCTAGGATGACTTTATGAATTACTTTGACCAACAGAACATGGCAGAAATAGAATTGTGTGAATTTTCAGTCTGGGTCTCAAGAGCTTTGCAGTTTCCTCCATTGCTCTTTTAGGACTCCTGTGACCACCATGTGAAGACACCTCATCTAGTTTCCTGGATATTGAGAACTACATGGTCCACCTGATTCCTTTGCAATGGCTGATAGCCTGCCAATCCCCAGAAAGATGAAACATACTAGATAGAATTGTGACTAACCTGCCAGTTGTGTGCCCATGCATGAGTCATCTCAGCAGAGACCAGCTGAGGCCACAAAAACTATCCAGCCAATTTTCAAAGTTGAGTTAAATAAAGGGTGTTGTTTTATGTCATTTAGTTTTGGGGTCATTTGTACTCAGTAAAATCTAACTGATACATCTCTGTACCCTGCCAGTACACTTCTAACTTAAATTTTCCCTAAGCTAACTTGAAGTGTATGGCTTTGTATCTGTGTATATTTGTACTTGCAATCTAAAGAATCTTCACTAAAAGAGAAATTGTATCAATAGAGAAGGCTATAATTAACAAAGCTATAGAAAGAATGTGGAACTGATTGGCTGAGTCACTCAGAGTGGCATACCCAAAGAATTCTTTCATTTGCATTATGAGGTAGTAAAGCAGTTGATTAAGCAAAGAACCCAGCCCAATGCCAGTGGATGCCCAAATGTGTTTATCCTACCCTTTACCTTGTAATCCTTGTCCTGTGGGATGCAATATATTCTGTGGTCTGACAACCAATATGTGGTGTCGCAGTGACTGTTCTTGCTTCTTGCATCTTTTTCTATGTGGGAGCATTTGTGGTTCTGATAGCTTTCTAATTTTACCAGTTAAGCATTGCATTGCAGAATGGAAAAGAACATTGTCTGAACAAAATTGAGTCTGACCTAGAAGTAAAATGGACAAATCTGGAAATCATTCACTATGAAGACAAGGGCCTATTGATGACATTTTTGGTCTCAGTTGTTAGATATGTCTAACTGGATTATCTCCCTATTGGAAGAAGGTGGATAAGAGCATAGTTCAATGTAAGATAGTTAAATCACGTATGGCGGGGATACTTCTAAATGAAGAGGAATAAAGATAGGTATATTTGTGTGTGTGTCTGCATGTGTGTGTGTGTGTGTGTGTGTGTGTGTGTGTATGTGTCAGCTAAAGGAAGAATAGAGAGACAACTTTTGCAACTTTTGGGGGAGTGTATCTATAACCCATACACTCATTTTTTCTGCATACTGTGCCCCTCTTGCTAGGTTTAGATTCTCAGCAATCATGTTTACATTCCATAAACTTACCCTCGGCTATCATTGATTGGGCCAGGGGTAGACACCTCGATACGGCTGGGCCAGTCAGTCTCTTCTAAAAATTTGGACCTTCAAGTAAGAGACACTTAGTGGTCTTCTCTCTGGATTATTTCAACCTGGACATCTAAACTAAGTTGCTGTGGAACACCTTCATTTGGCTACATGCTTGCAGATGCACTGAAAGACAAATCCAGTTTAGGACAGGGAGAAGGGGAAGGGGGTTGGAGGAAAACACATGCATACTGAGTCTCAGGTTCCTGATAACTTCCTAGCAGCTAGTTCTGGCTCTTGGATTCCCACCAAATATCCTTGTGTCTTCTAATAAACTCCCATCATGAGTAAGGTAATTTGAAGGGGGAATCTGTTACTTGTAATCAAGAGAGCATTGACTAAGGAAAATTCACATCAATAAGGGGCAGTTAATCTTAATTAAAATTGTATGAGAGGATATTTGCCAATGCCTGGCTATATATAGTTTCTATTTTATTTTCTGTTACTTATGACAGTACTCAATCTGGGAGCCAAAAATATTGTGTGCCACTACAAACTCAGGTGACACTATTTGCATTATCCCACTTATATTATTATTAGAAAAACATTTTTCAATTTCCCAGGGTATATTTAAATAGACATATCTATTGTTTTTTTCTTTTAGTGATTTGAGTTTTGAATATATTCTTCATCAATCTTCAATTCGCTTTTGGAAAATGAGTATAAATATCATCACAAAGACATGTTGTAAGAGGAACATTCACTATCAGTTTAAAATGTTTTCTCTGCTTAACAGCCAATGCTCCCCTAGTCTGTCTTTTTCCCTAGTGGTAATTCTTCCTGGAGTTATAAATCAATATAGTTATATTCACGTAGGAAATGGCCCTGGTTTTAAAAGTTGCGTCTTTTAAGGGAAAAAATACCAATTTGGATTTAATGATGATGTATGGAAGCTTTCAGAAGTCTAGTTTGAAAGCAATATTATTTAAATTTAATTTCCTACTTTGGAGTCTAAGCAAAAAAAAAACTTAAGAGGACTTCATGAAAAGAAAAACACAAGTACTCCAAAAGCTCTGTTGGGGAAGTATAAAATTAAGGACTGAGAAGTGATTTTCAGGTGAGCTTGATCAATGTAGACAACTAAAAAGAATACCCAACACCCACTCGAGTTGGGGAGGAGCAAGAGAGGAGGGAGAGGGAGAGACTCACAAGCAGATTCCACACTGAGTATGGAACCCTGAGATCATGACCTGAGCCAAAACCAAGAGTCAGATGCTTAACTGACTGAGCCACCCAGGCACCCCTGAACACAATATTTTTATTTAGAGAATGTTTTATTCACTCTGCATTTAAGTATTAGACCAATTCTTGGTGGAAAAATTCACCAGGCAGCTGTGTATTCATTTGCCATATGCCATGTTCTCTCCAAGCCAGACATGATGAAATCTGATTTACATTTAGGAAAGACCAGCTGCCTCCTCCAGCAAACATGTCCACCCAGCACTCAGAAGGTAATGGGAACCTACTAACTGAGAGCCAAATGACTCAAGCATTTTACAAGAGCAATTGGTTTAGTGAGAAGGTATATTTTATTTAAAAATTTTTAAAAAAACTGAAAGAGGTACCAACTATTTCTTTTTCAGTCACTTGTTAAATAGAAATTATAATAAAATGCATTATAACTTTAAAATTAAATCAATAACTTTAACAATAAATTTAATTGAATTTATTATAATAAAAGCCATTCAGTTTCAAGTTGTAATAACCTACAGTTCTACCAATAGGGTCTGGTCACTGCTGTAACCTACACCTATTTTGGGGCTTCAGACCTTTCTCAAATGCTTTTCACAGAAATATTCAAATATGTGCACAGAAACCCTCTCAGATCTTAATGCTTAAATCTCTGTCACAAAGGTGATGATGTTAACCACACCATCTTTTGAGAAGGCACAACAAACAGATGAGAGAGGATTTAAGTTTGAATATAAGCTTTCGGATAAATCTCTGCATGAGTGAAATTTATTCTTCTGTGTTTCACTTTCCACCTACAAAAAAACCCAAAAAAACAAAAAAACAAAAAAAAAAAACCAACAAAACAAAACCCCAAAACACAAAAAACACAAAAACAGCAGCAGCAGCAGGCACACACTTACATACTACTTATGAGGTGCCAGGCACTGTTCTAAGCACTTTTACATATCAACTTATTTAACCCTTCATAGTCCCTCCTAGGTAAGTATTAGCATTCTTCTCATTGGAGGATAAGGTAGGGAAACTGAGGTGGGGAAAGGTCTTGCAACTTTCCCTTAGCTACATAGTGAGCAATGGAACTAGGGTTCAGTTCCAGAATTTGCCTGAACCACAATTCAAAAAGTTATAAAGTATGTAGTTACACCATCTTAACCAAAACTCATCTTCATCAACAGAGAGTGTAAGATCTCTGGATTAGTGAAGATCGTTTCAAAGTCATATAGCATAAATCCATTTAAATTGGTTTGTGCAAAAACAGGAATGTACTTGCTCATGAAACTCCAGTGTCCGCAGGAGGTCAGGCACAGGTGGATGTAGAAATCCAAACAGCAGAAATAGAGAATCTCATTCCATTTCTTCTTTTCTCTGTGTAAGGTTTTAACCCTTGGGAGTTTCTCTCATTAAATTGGGTCTCAGCAGTTCCAGTCATAGATCCTCAAATTTCCAAAGCCAGTACAGACAGATTGCCTTGATGGTACTGATAAACGCCCAAACTGAGTTTCACTGACCGACTGGCCTGTTCTGGATCATGGGCCATCCCTGAACAAATCACAGTGGCCTGGATAACAAGATACTGTGATTGGTCTAGGTCACATGTAACTTCTGCAGCAAAGCATACATTCAATTTGACCTAAACCATATGAACTGAGAATGAAGAGGCGTGATTCCTCAGGGAAAATCAGGCCACTATTACCAGAGGACAGGGATGGATGCTGGTGGGCAAAAATATGACAGATGGCTACCCCAATTAGACTGTTGCTTTGACCATTTCCAGAAATAAAGCCTCTAAATTTCTACCAAAGGCAGGGAGGGGTAAGAAAAGGCCATGGGGTATACATAAATCCTAACCACACTTAAATTACCAAACCTTATTTCCTCTTAATGACTTCAAGAACTCTTTTGCTACAGAAATTTTACTAAAATAACCAGAATCATAAAGAACAAGATTTATGTAAAAACTTTTGTTTGCATTATAATTTATAGTATTAAAAAAAAAAAACCCTGGTGATAACCCAAAAGACCAGTAGTAATGATTGGTAAAACCTATGGAATATGCATCCAGTAGAATCTTATATACTTACTAGAAATGATGTTTTTTAAAGAATATTTAATTATATGTGAAAATATTAAAGATATAATGTTAATTGGAAAAATGTAGAAATCAAAAATACATAGCATGTTTCTAATTTTATTTAAAAATTTTCTATCCATATAAAGGAAAAGCAGTAGGGCAGAAATCAATAGTGGCAATCTCTTGCTGGTGGGAACAGAAGTAGTTTAAATTCTCTTCCCTATGCTTTTCTCTATCTCCATATTTTCTACAATGAAAATATGGAGATACTTTTAAGCAAAGGAAAAATAACCTCTTAAAGTGAGTTGAATGAACCTTTATGTATTTTGTACCTGTTAAATTTGTGTCACCGTACAGTGAGAGACAAAATGTAAATAGCACAAGAATCAAACATGAAACACTCTTTTAGGTAATCAAGAGTTGGTTGTATTTGACTACTTCAAAAGGCTGTTTTGTGAGTTCTTTCTTCAATCACTATAAAGCTTGATTATATACTAGAAGAATATTTACACATGTGTGCCCAATTCTACAGCACATGATATAACAGCAGAAAATTCAAGCCAATACCATACCGTCTTGATGATTACAGGCCTGAAATTGTGATGTCTCCAGCTTTGCGTTTCTTTTTCAAGGTTACTTTGGCTATTTGGGGTCTTTTGTGATTCCATATAAATTTTAGGATTATTTGTTCTAGTTCTGTGAAAAACACTATCTATATTTTGATAGAGATTGCATTAAATGTGTAGATTGCTTTGGGTAGTATGGACATTTTAACAATATTTGTTCTTCCAACCCATGAGCATGGAATGTTTTTTCCATTTCTTTGTGTCATCTTCAATTTCTTTCTTTTTTTTTTAATTTTTTTTTCTTCTAAGATTTTATTTATTTATTTGACAGACAGAGATCACAAGCAGGCAGAGAGGCAGGCAGAGAGAGAGAGGAGGAAGCAGGCTCCCCACCAAGCAGAAAGCCCGATGCTGGGCTCGATCCCAGAACCCTGGGATCATGACCCAAGCTGAAGGCAGAGGCTTTAACCCACTGAGCCACCCAGGCGCCCCTTCAATTTCTTTCATCAATGTTTTACAGTTTTCAAAGTACAGGTCTTTCACTTCTTTGGTTAGGTTTATTCCTAGGTATCTTTTTTTTTTTTAAAGATTTTATTTATTTATTTATTTGTTAGAGAGAGAGAGCACAAGCAGGGAGAGTGGCAGGCAGAGGGAAAAGCAGGCTCCCTGCTGAGCAAGAAGCTGATTGTGGGACTCCATCCCAGGACCCTGGGATGACCTGAGCCAAAGGTAGACACTTACCCAACTGTGCCACCCAGACATCCCTATTCCTAGGTTTCTCATTGTTTTTAATTCTAATTGGGGTTTTAGATGAGATTGATTCCTTAGTTTCTCTTTCTGTTACATCTAAATAAAAAGTTTCTGTGTGCAAAGGAGATAATCAACAAAACTAAAAAGCAACATACAAAATGGGAGAAGATATCTGCAAATGGCATACCTGATAAAGGGTTAGTATCCAAAATATATAAAGAACTTATACAACTCAAAACCCCAAAATAATGCAATTAAAAATAGGCAGAAAACATGAGCAATCATGTCTCCAAAGAAGACACCCAGATGGCCAACAGACACATGAAAAGATGCTCAACATCACTCGTCAAAATACAAATCAAAACTACAATGAGATATCACCTCACACCTGTCAGAATGGTTAAAATCAAGAACACAAGAAACAACAGGTGTTGGCAAAGATGTGAAGAAAAAGGACCCCCTCTTGCACTGTTGGTGAGAATGCAAACTGGTGTAGCCACTGTGGAAAACAGTATGGAGGTTCCTCAAAAAGTCAAATATAGAATTACCCTTGATCTAGCAATTGCACTATTAGATATTTACCCAAAGAATACAAAAATATAGATTCTAAGGGGTACATGTACCCCAATATTTATAGCAGCATTACCTACAATAGCCAAATTATGGAAACAGCTTAAGTGTCCATCAACTAATGAATGAGCAAAAAAGATGTGGCTGGCGCACGTGTGCGCACACACACAGACAACTCAGCCATAAAAAGGAATGAAATCTTGTCATTTGCAACAACATAGATGGAGCTAGAGTGTATTATGCTAAGCGAAATAAGTCAGTCAAATAAAGACAAATACCATATGATTTTATTCATATGTGGAATTTAAGAAACAAAACAAAGAAGCAAAGGGAAAAGAGAGAGAGAGAGAGAGAGAGAAATCAAGAAACAGAGTCTTAGCTATAGAGAACAAACTGATGGTTACCAGAGGGGAGGTGGGTGAGGGGATGGGTGAAATAGATGATGAGGATTAAGGAGCACACTTGTGATGAGCACCAGGTGTGGTATGGGTGTTAAATCACTATATTGTATAACTGAAACTAATATTACACTCTATGTTAACTAACTAGAATTTAAACAAAAACAAAAACAAAAACCTAACAAAATCTTGATTTTTGTTTTGATTTTTCATTTTACAAATATCTTTTACATAGATTATCTAATTTCAGTCTAAGAACAGTACTAAGGTAGTAATAGCCACTGATAGTGAATTGAGTCCTTATCAAACTGCTTTTAGTATACTATCATTTTGTGGTAGACAGCTTTAAGGTGGCTCTCAATGATCTGTTCCTCCTGGTACGTCCTGCCCTTGTGTAACTCCTTCCCTGTGAGTATGGGTTGGCACTAGTGACTTCCCTCTAATGAATGAAATACTGCAGAAGTGATGGGATGTCACCTCTGAGGCTGTTACAAAAACACCGTGCCTTCTGTTTTGGAATCTCTCGCTCTCAGCGCTTGCTCTGGAGAAAGCAAGCTGGAACATCTGGGAGAAGCAAGCTCTGTGAATAGCCCTGTAGAGAGGTCCATGTAGCAATGAACTGAAGTCTCCAGGTAACAGCCAGCTAAGATCTGAGGCTTGTCAACAGCTACATGAATGAGTTTGGAAGCGTATCTTCCCCCAGTTGAGTCTCGCGATGTTTGCACTCCTGCTTGACACTTTGATTGCAGCTTTGTGAGAAACCTGAGCCAGTGGAGCCAGCTAAGCCATGCCCAGATTCCCAGTCCACATAAACTGTGGGAAAATCAATCTATTGTTTTAAGCCATTAGGTTTTGGGGTAATCTGTGCAGCAACAGGTAACTAACACACATTTTAAATTCTCACAATAGCTCTATGATGTAGTACTGTCATGCCAGCCATGTCTAGCAAATGAGGAAATCAGGGTTTAGAGAGGTCAAGTAATTTTCCCAAAAGCAAATAGTTAGCAAGTGGCAGAGCTCCTGGCTCATTGGACAGCAGAGCATGAGCCCTGTGCTGAATTGCCTCCTAGGAGTAAGACAAGATGTGATTTGACTTAACACAGGGATGATGTGAAGGACAGATTCCAACAGCACATTTGATTTGAGGAACCTTCCTAAAAGGGGTCTAGGGAGGTACTGCAGGTGTTACTGTCTTATTGTGGTGACGACAAACCTACAGCTCACACAGCCAGGATGCGGGGATGTTCACCTGGCCCTTCAGAGTCTCTGTCTCTGCTCTGTGCTTTCTCACCCTTAGATTCATGCTCCTTTTTTATGAAACAGACAGACCATATGATGCAAATACACATGTTTTATATTGTAACAGTAATGTGTGTTGTGTAATAACAATATTACAGAACCATCAGCTATTAACCAAATGCACATCAGTGTTATGTGTGTCTGTGAAAGGAGTGGTTAGTACACTTGAAGCAATGTGAGAGATTATCCAGAAGTCAGTGGGACCTGACATATCTTTTTAGTATGAAGGCATAAATTGCCATGGATGTGCTGGAGAAAATTGCTCCCGTCTGCATCGCAGGAGCACTGCCTCTGCTGCCAGACTGAAAACCTAATCAGGTCTTGTGAGCTTTGAGACTTTGGTTTCCTCTAAAGTCATTTTTCAACCCTTCTTATAAGGTGCTCCATTTATATATGCGTGACCAAACCCTAGGGTAAGTACATTTTGGTCTTCCAATGCCTTGGGCATAAATTAAGGCCTCAGATGGCCTTAGAAACAGGCTCTATCATGTCACAGAAAGGGTCAGGAGATGACATTGTTTTACTAGTTTACAATCTTTGAAATAAAATATGCTAAAAAATATGCTAGCCAATGTGAGAGTATCTTGTTCATTTATTTGCAAAATTGCTAATTACTAATTAAATATCACATTTAATACTTGATTTTTTAAAAGCATCTGTGTAAGGAACTGAATTAGGTTCAGAGGGAAAGAATGATCAAATGAAAACATAATGGTAAAGGAAACCCTTCTTCTTTCCCTGAATGTTTACTTAAATTGTGCTGGACAATACTTCTGGAGAGATTCATGGTTTACTAAATGCCAAATTCTCATACAGGTGACAAAGATTTCCTTGAGTAGGACAGAGTTCAACGTTAAAATTTGTACTATAATCAAGTTTTAAGATGTAAGCTACTTAAGTTTTAAAGTATACTATTCTTGTTCACTTACAGTAATACAGGAGAGAGTTAATTACAATACTCCACTGTGTTGTCAGGAATCGTGGAGGAATAAATATTACAGAATTCATAGGGATGAGTTGGAATGCGGAGTCCTTTCCTGCAGGGGCCTCTTTCTCCATCTTCTTCAGATGAGGTGGGCTTTCAATTCTTATTTTTCTTGGACTCTGACAGCTGACAGAATCTTTTTACATATCTTAGGTCTGTTTTCTGTCCAGTGATCTGCAGGCTTAGTACAAATCCCTACAATTATATTGTTGCTAATCAGGCAACCTATTGGCTTTTGTGTATTTTATAGCTAGACATCTTATTGAATTTCCATATACTCTTTAATGGCATTTTCATTTATTCACTTATATTTTCCAAGTTGATAATCATATCATCTGTAAGTAGTAAGATAGCTACTGTATGATCAGTATTTATAAATTTATGTCACTTCTTTTCTTTTCTTTCTTTCTATTGCATTGATTAGAATGCTCAGAGGAGTGCTAAATAATGGTGTCTTATCTGTATAGGGTTTTATTAATAAGCATGATGTTGGCTATTGTTTGAGAAAGATGTTCTTTTTTTTTTTAAAGATTTTATTTATTAGAGAGAGAGAGATCACAAGTAGGCAGAGAGGCAGGCAGAGAGAGAGGGGGAAGCAGGCTCCCTGCCGAGCAGAGAGCTGGATGCAGGGCTTGATCCCAGGACCCTGAGATCATGACCTGAGCTGAGACAGAGGCTTAACCCACTGAGCCACCCAGGTGCCCAGAGAAAGATGTTTTTAATGTAAAAAGCTGTTCCTTTCTATTTCTAGTTAACTAAGAATCCTATTTCTATTCCTAGTTTACTAGTTTACCAATTTTTAAAAAATTACGATCATATATTGAATTTTGTAAACTTTGGTTCCCTTTGAGATGGTCATCACGTGGTCGATGTGATATTCTTTCTCCTATTTTTTTTAAAGATTTTTATTTATTTATTTATTTGATAGACAGATCACAAGTAGGCAGAGAGGCAGGCAGAGAGAGAGAGGAGGAAGCAGGCTTCCTGCTGAGCAGAGAGCCCGATGCGGGACTCGATCCCAGGACCCTGAGATCATGACCTGAGCCGAAGACAGAGGCTTTAATCCACTGAGCCACCCAGGCATCCTCTTGCTCCTATTTTTAAAGGCAGTTTGTCTCCCCCATAAAGAGGACTCCGGTAATAAAATACTTGCAACATGACAGCAGCATGTTGTCTTGCTTAAAGATTACATGTCTCTAATCAGGTCTGGATTTCTTTGAGAGTAAGTTCCTTTACATATTTTTCTGTTTCTCTGGCTGTAACAAAAACATTAATTTTGTGTGTCCTGCTGACTCCCATAGATCTTCTGCTATGCAAAGTGTGGTTTGCAGATGACCACCATCACCATCCCCTGGGATTTTGTGAAAAATTTAAATTCTTGGCTTCACCCCACCCTGTTGATTAGTAGCTTTGCAGGTGGGGACCATGAACATGAGGTTTAACATGCTTTCCAGGCGATTCTTCTGCACACTAAGATTTGAGAAGCACCATTATAGGAAGCACGAATCATGACTTTCTAGGTGCAGAACTATTGCAAATGGAACTCCAGAGTCACATCCTAGGACCAGTCTCTTGTCCTGCATATAAAGAAGGGATCTGTGAGTGGATTCAGGGTGTGGAGATTCAGTGGTTGGAGAAAGTAGCAGGCAAAGGCATTCTTTTTTTTTTTTTAATTTTAAAAATATTAAAAAAAACAGTTTATTTATTTATGACAGAGATAGCAAAAGAGGGAACACAGGCACTAGGGAGCTGGTGAGGGAGAAGCAGGCTCCCCGCTGAGCAGGGAGCCCGGTATGGGGCTTGATCTCAAGATCGCTGGGATCATGACCTGAGCCAAAGGCAGACACTTAACACCTGAGCCACACAGGTGCCCCAGCAAAAACATTACCTGGGGCTTGAGGATATATCTGACCTGAGGCAATGTTTAGTAAATAAAAGAGAAAAAATTCTTGCCAATAGGGTTCAGGGCAATGGAACTTGGTCTGGACCCATCTCTATTTTCTCCAAGGCCAGGACCATGTTCTTCACCTCAGTTCAGGTCAGGATTATTTGTACACCACCACACACAGGAATAATAATGATAATTGTAATAATACCTATCATTTCTTCATGGCTTATGTTGCACTTTTCTTTACTCCTCACTATAGGTCTCTAAGGCAGGAACTGTCATGCACATTTTAAAGATGGGACAAATCGGGGCGCCTGGGTGGCTCAGTGGGTTAAAGCCTCTGCCTTCGGCTCAGGTCATGACCCCAGAGTCCTGGGATCGAGCCCCGCATCGGGCTCTCTGCTCAGCAGGAAGCCTGCATCCTCCTCTCTCTCTGCCTGCCTCTCTGTCTACTTGTGATCTCTGTCAAATAAATAAATAAAATCTTAAAAAAAAAAAGGGAAAACAAGTCTTTAAAAAAATAAAGATGGGACAACTGAGGCACAGAGCAAAGAAGATACTTTAGGTGATTAGGACAAAGTGAAGGGAGAGCATAATATTACAATCAACAGAAGCAAACTGGAGAATTAAATAAGAACACTTACAGAATGTCAATACAATGAAGGCCAAAAAAACTAGTGACGTTTTCTTAAAAGGTTATGTTTCTTTTATAATGATGCTTTTGCAGATATAAAAACTATTTCTGAAAGGGGACCAAACTGTGGGAGAAAAAACAAAATAACACCCAGGACTGGAACTGGGATGGATGCAGAAAATAGCGTAATTTTGCCCTCTCTGGGCCATAGAAATTTTGTGGAGTGGCTCTCGGTAGCCGTTCACTAAATACAATTGTGGTAAAGCTGGGAGCAGCAGCCCCAGCACTGAAGGCAAAGATGGAGTGAATCATTAGGTCAGAGGCATCATCCCCAGCTCAGGAGCTGCTGTGTCGGATGTGAGAGCAGGAGTCTCCCCAGTAGAATCTGCTCTGAGAGGTTCTTCAAGCTGCCAAATTTCAGCCAGCCTCCTGTCAAAAGTGTACTGCACAAAATCCCTTTGTGGGGTACTATGTTACTTAATTGAACACACAGAGATACAAAGGAGAGGTTTTTCCATGAGCAGTTTTTCTGTTATATGTAAGATGTCATGCAGGCCAATCATAAAAGGAGCAGTTATGGCAAAGTCAAAGTCTGTTTCAAGCGTTAAACACACACGTGTACACATACACAGACCCTTTATGATTATTTAAAAAGCTCCTTCTGAAGACGGTTGGCAGGATACCCTCTCTACCTTCTCATGAGAAGTTCTGCATCAAGGGACCTCATGTGTTTATAGGAATTCTTGCCTTCCACCCACTTTCAGTGGTTAAGGGATATATTTACTTGCTGAAAGACTAAAGGTGAAATGGCAAATTATTCACAACAGTCTGTAAATTCCATAGTGACTTGGAAACCTGGATATATGAAATAAGCACATGCAGATCTCAGAGTTGGGTGGCACCTGGAAGGTTATCTAATTTAATCCCCTGTAGCTGAAGTCCAAATAAGCAAATGTCCTGAGATGGACACAGAGACATACTGCCCAGATCCCTCTTTCAAGAAGGGGCTTGTAGCCTGCTGCTGAGATTGGGTCAGGACAGCCTTCAGCTGTCTGCCCCTTCTAGGATGTCCTTGGCTGTAGGGAGCTGTCTCTCCTAAGACACTGCTCTTCTTGGGGCAGCTCACAATCAGCACCTGAGGGAGGAAGGGGTTGGAAAGTCTGACCCTTTTGGTCTAGCTTGGGACAACTTTGATGGATCATTGTAGCTCAGACTCCCCACAGGGTTGGCTGAGGCCATTGTTGGATCAACTCTGCAGCTCAGTTTCTCCCTCAGTCCGCCCCTGTTTCCTTCCACCCATTCAGTGTGGTTCCCAAGGGCATTTCCTAATCAACATCAAGCACGATAAACCTCATCTTAGACTATGTTTCTCTTAGAGCATGGAGAACCCAACCTGGGACATGTCCCCAGGCATGCTGTACTTCCCAGTGCTGCAGAGTGCATCCCCCCCCACAGTCTGTGTTTCAGATAGTGTTAGACAGCTCTTCCACCAAGTGCTGGAATCTCCTTCTCTGCACGTGTTGTTAACTAGATCTATCCTCTTGAACCAACCAGAACAAGACTAGGCTGTCTGCATTCTATTTTGTTTATTTCCATTCTCTTGCCCAGAATTCTGTCTTGTACCCTAAAAGGTAAGCCAAAGTTTTAGCTGATTCATTACCATCTCCTTCTTTTTTGGTAATTGTGAGACAAATTGAAGGGAAAAGCAAATGATTCATAGGTCAACAGTTCAGGAAACATGAAGCAGTTCATGTTTCTTTTTAGGTGACTAACCATTACAGTTTGGGGTGTTAGGGGCGCTTTTGCAGGAAAAAGGGGCAATGCTGGGAGCCAGGGGAGAAACAAAGTGCTTCTTTCAAACACAGATCTGTTTCTATCTAATATCCGCATCTTATCATTTCCTTTTTCCACTGTAGCCTTAACTCATCCTGTTCTTGTTTCACTCTGTCTATGTCCACTGCTACTACCTTGGCTTGGGCTCTCACAATAACTGCTTCTTCCACACTTACTCTCTCCCACTCCATAGTGTGGAGTGAGAGGGAGGTCTTGATAACACCGACCTGATTATTTTGGTCAACAGCTTAAAATGCCATAATGAAGCATTATCATAGCAAAAACCTGACAACAACCCGAATGCCCATCCATGGGAGAACAGATCATTTCCTTGTGGCACATTCATAAACACAGTCCTGTATAACAACAGCAATGAATGAACAGATTACTAGCATAACCATCCACATGAACAAGCCTCATGAATATAACACGAACCATGTCATGAAAGATAACATTCTACACAATTTATATAGATATAAAGCTCAAAGTAATCTGTGATGTTGGAATGCAGGGAGGTACATTTAGGGAGGGTGAAGTCATCACTGGGTGGAGACACAAAAGGAACTTGTGCTGTGGCAATGTTCCACTTCTTATCTTGGTGGTGGTTAGTGACATGGGTATGTTCACTTAGAGAAAAGTAACAACTATGATTTGTATGTCTCCCTGTATGAACATTAGTCTTAATAAATATATTTACAAAACCTGTAATTATTCCCTCAGGCCTATAAGGTAAAGTCCAAATTCATAAGATCCCCTCAGTGATGAGCACATTTCTCAAACCTCTCTAGGTATTCTCCTCGTGTATGTTGACTTCACTTAATCTGAATTTTTTGCCTCTCCCTGAAAGGGACAGCAGGGCAGGTGGTTGAGTGATAAATACAGGTTTTTAATGAATGAATGTGGGGTGATAATTGTGGGGCTGATAACACTTACCCTACAGCGCTTTTGTGAGGATGAAATATAAGAATGTACGTGCATTTCTTGGCACAGTTCCTGAAGCATAGCAGACACTCAGCATTTGTTAGCTCCTTCCTCCTTTTCCCTCCCACCTTATTAGGGTAGTGTTGCTGAAGTCACTTTTTGAGTGGTATGGCCTATAAATCTCATTATCCATTTGGTGGAGTTTATTCCCCAAAGACACTCTGACTTGTCTCCAATTCCCAAGAACACAAGTCTTGACACAAATCTGACTTTCCTGGGCAAGCTGTCCCAACAAAACTCATACTTTAATGTTTAAGTCAGATCCCTTGGAAATATCACCACATACCCATTATCTGATAAAGGGATAAAGAACAGCTGCAGCTAAGGAAAGACATTTCATGGGGTCTGGTTTTACTTTATTTGAGCACTGTAGGTAGATGGGGTCATTAGAAGGATCTGAGAGTTTTAGAACTCCAAACTGCTGCTTCTATTGGTTCCTGTTTTTCAAAATATTACCTTCTTGCTATAAAAATGCTTTCTTTCTCATGCCAGATTTCATAAAGACCTTCCATCTGGTCTGTCCTGATAACTAGAATCTTGAGATGCTCACTCCTCTTACAACTTGTACTTTAAAATGATCCAGATGTAGAAGAATTAGGTTTTATAGCTTTTTCTAAAGGATTTTGTCTTCCTAATCCTACGACTGCATGTATTGAGAACTGACCAACAGGAGAGAGCTCTAACAATGAACCTATCACAAGTTTTCTGCTGGCTAGGTTATTTTTCATTTGTCATGTCTTAGGAGAATAAAACCATGACATACAAGAATTGAAATCTCTTAGAATAAGGACCATAGTGAATCAGGTAATCCATAGTGAATCAGGTAATCCATAGTGGGCAAGACAAAAAGGAGGGAGAGAGAGAGAGAGAGAGAGAGAGAGAATACTAAGAATGAAAAACAAGATTAGAGTCAAACTGTATTAGAAATAGAATTCTCAAGGATTTTACCAATTCGTTGTGATCTAGGAGTATGCCAAATTGACTAAATGATCTTTATAAATTCTGGTCCTTAGTTTCTTAATCCACAAAATGTGGGAAAGGATACTAAATTTTGACAAGTAGATGCTCTATTGATGAAAGTCCTTGCATTCCGAGGAGGATGGACTTTGGTAAATTCACTCAGCTGGGCCCCAAGCTGTAGGGACCACACAACGACTCAGGGAGGAGGAAACAAGGGAGTAGTTAGCCCACTCTAAAGAGCTGCCCCCTTTCCCCCTTTCTCTCTCCTATTCACCCATCTGCTCCCCTTTCCTTCTCCCTCGTCTACCCATCTGCTCCCGCCTTGCTCATAGAGCATACTTACCGTTAGTGTTTTCCTGAAATTAATATTCATATAATTTCATATGTAGAAAAATGTGGGAGGTGGAGAAAAAAGGACAGTACAGCATAAGATGCCCTGAGATGACCTTGACAGCATATGGTATGAACAATAAATCCCCATTTGGTTAAAATTCATGTCTTGAGCATCTTCAAGCTTATTTTCTCATGTAAATAAGCCTATAGAAGTGGAGGAAAGACCTCCCCCTATTAAAATATTAGCTTTAGATCTTTTACTTGTAAAGGGTAGCGTAGAAATAAAATTCTAAGAAGGACCACAGACACATGGGAAAAAAAAATGGGATGTGCATAAAGGCAAGGTCTAGGGAATCAGACGTTTGAGCCATAAGAAGATAACCCAATGGTCAGGGCCTACTGTTTTCTGTAAAGGGATATATTTTTGATTTGAAGCCTTGGACTCTTGGTGGTGGTGGTTGTGGTGGTGTAATACGCTGATGGGAAGGAGCTTCAGCCAGTTTGGGCAAGATGCTGCTAGTGATAATCTCACTTTGCTCTCCAATAATAATCTCATCAAACAGCAGGGAATGGGAATATACTGCAGTGTCACCTGAGCTAGCTGTGTGTCCTAGATTTTCTTTCTTCCTAAATACTCTCTCTGAGACATCCTGACTTGGTTATTTACCTCAAAAGAAAAGAAATTTATTTACATAATTGATGCTCACCAGGCATCAGTAAGAAGAAATGGAGAGCAAATGTTTTAATAGGTACCGAAATGGCTAACAAAGGTGCCATCAGGGTGAGTATCAAGGGAAGTTGTGGTTTATACATGAACATGTGCCCAAGAGAACTGTGTGTCTGGGAGGATACTCAGAAGCACCTGGCCTAGGAATATGGCCCCAAATAAAGTCACTATGGGCAGAAGAGGAAATGCAAACTTGAGTTTACTGTCGGTGATGTTGATTCCTGTGGAATTTTAAATTTGCCAGCTAGTAGATATAAATGGTCAATTTGAACACTTTTTAATATAAAAATAGTCTGTGAAGTCTTCATCCCTGGAAATCTTTATGAAAGGAACAATTACCATCTAAAGGAATATTTAGGCATGCATTTGCCAAGACCCCAAGAACCAGAGTTTTGGCTACATTATTTATCGAGCTCCTTTCCAGCTCTGTCATTACAAGTCTCAATTTATATAGAGATCTGTAGTGGTCCCTGGGTTTCAAAAGACCCTATCAGGTGATGATGACATAATAGTTAAGTTTTATCAACAATGATGAGTCATGATTTGAGTGAGTTTCTCTGTATAGTTCTCTAGTGATGAAATATCTGGGCAGAATTACTTCTCCCACCTCTAGGCAGCAAAATGGTTCATTGTGGAGGTGCTATGCAATTTCAGAAATAAACAACACACTTTGCTTTAAACATGGTGCAGAAATTGAACCGAGTCCCACTCGGGAGGCTTGCTTCATTTTCATGGTTCTGTGGTCTAGGAGCTAAAGTTCTGAAGGGAAGAGAAAGGCAGGTAGGCATATTTTTTTGTACTTGTTTAGTGGGCCTCCAAAGCCTCTCCTCACTTATTTGTTGAAGATGGGTCATCTCATTTAATTCAGCAAACTGTTAAGTCAGGGAAACCTCAGATTCATGGGTCATGCTGGGTGTTTAAGGTCAGGCACATTATATCTAAATGTGTAACTGCAGAAAAATGTGAGCCAGATTAATGTCAAGTTCACAATAGGAGCATAAACTGTTGGAGTCTGGGGTAAAAGAAGAATGGTAGGTGAACACCACATATTTGGGGAAAACACCCTGCCCCAACTTATTTGACCATCTATTATTCCCTCCTGGGCTCGGAGAAATTTGGTGCAGGAGGCAGGGAAGGACAGTGAGGAAGGTTAGGAAGAAGCATCCTGGGATGCTGACACCCTCTGCCTCATCCTCCGAACTCAAGGACAAGCAGGGTCTCCAAAATTGGACACAGCCCCCCAAAATAAAAAAATACTAAAGTATACATATTTTAACTATGCGAAACCATGTATCATCCTGTGATAGGAGCAGGAACCCCTTCCATTTAGCCTGGATGCCCTTTCGTCTTCGTTAAGCAGGAGGCCAGTCTCTCACCTTGCAGTACTGGGTGGAAATAGCTAAAGACCAAACTTCCTGTCTCAACTCTCACTTTCCAGGTTTATTTTGTAATTTAAGAAAATGAGTCAACCCCATCACCTGCCCACCTGGGTATTTTCTTTATCAGGACTAAGCACATCATTATTTTCTGAGGGCTGGAGAAACCACACCGTCCTTTCTAATCAAAGGTTTTTCAATCAGCTTTGGCTTTGAAATCACCTCGTCCTCCAGCGGTCCTCGCCGCACACCCATCTCCGCGTGATTTCCACTCAAGTTTTTTTTCTCCTGGCACCCCTCCCACATTCATTTCATCTTTAAGCCGCCTCAAATCCTTTTGCAAGGAAACAGGATAAAATTCTTAAACCACAGTTATACACAATGTCGACACTCAGCTTCACACATTTGAGGGTTGTCTGACCGAGAAATGCGTTCCTCACTAAGAGGGTCCAAGGGCAGGCACAGTGCCTAGGCGACCCCCGTAGTCTGTCTCCCCCCGTGCCCCCACGCTGCCTTTGGCCTCAGAGGGGCCAAAAATCCCTAAAGCAGCGCCTGAGCCCCTCACTCGAGGAAGGGGGAAGCAGGGAAGCCGAGGTCGTCCCCGGCAGCGTGCGCCCCTCACCTTGTGGACCGTGCGTGCAGCCGCGTCGCACTGGGTGACCTGGGGCGTCCCGCTGGTTCCCGAAGTCTCACTCCGAAAACGCTCGGTGCTGTCCTGAGCTTTATCAAAGCACAGCTTCTCTCAACGTCCGGCTCTGGGGCACGCTGGGCTCAGGGGGCGAGGGCGCCTCAAGCGTCCTTTGCCCGCGCCGGTGCCCCCAGGCTGCCGCGAGAAGGAGCCAGGAGCGGGGCGCGCTGGGCAGCCGGGTGGCGCTGCGCTTGGAGAAGTCTGGGCGCCCCGACTGGAAGAGGAGGCGAGAGCGAGAGCGGGGAGGGGGAGGAGGAGGAGGAGCAGGAGGAGGAGGAGCAGGAGCAGGAGCAGGAACAGGAACAGGAACAAGAACAAGAACGAGAACAAGAACAGGAGCAGGGGGCAGTCTACTGAATCACCTGGCAGGTTGCAGGCACCCAGGACGCCACTGAACGGCGAAGGGGGTGGGAGGGACGAAAAGGTGAGCCGGGGTGCAATGCGGGCGGTGGCTGCGGAGGAGAACTCGAGGGTCGGAGCTCCGAGGTGTTTCAGGTCTTGCTTAGGCTGTAAAAGAAAAATTCTGGAGCGGATGGTGTCCTCATGGCTCCCGGTTGCAAACACTAGAGGGCAGCGCTGTCCATGCTATAAGCCTGGCCTATGGGTTTGGTGGTGTGGATGCGGGTCCCGCATCCAGAGCCCTTTGTTGGGGACGGCCCAGGAGGAGAAGGGTCCAGGTGGTCCAAGGAAAGGCAGATCTTATACTTCTCTTCTGTGGCCAGCCTTGGTTGGGGAGAGAGGAAATACAGTCGTTGGCAGGTTTGAACTTCGCCGCTTTGTGGCTCCTCCAGGCAAATCCCATGGAAGTGAATTACTCATCTTTCCTTGAGGGGAGAATTACAGTCAACATTCACAGGGTGCTTTAAGGGATTGGATGAGAAGAGGGTGGGGAAGAAGTAGGGGAACGTTGGGGTGGGGAAAAATGGAAGGCAGCAGAGAGGTAGAGAAAACAAGAGGAGAGAAGAGGAAGTGATGGAGGTGGTATTTCAGGTTGGCAAGTTCTCTGTGCTCTTCCCAGTGTTCCAGGGGTAACCACGGGCTGCAAGGTGAGAGCAGTTGACTGGAGAGGGACTTTATGGAATCCTGACACTGCTGAAGGAAGCTTCCTGAGCATCAGTGGGTTGTTTCCCAGAAGGAACTTGGGTGGCTCTGAAATCTTGAAGCTTTTTATGGATTGATTCCCTGATATTTTGGGAGAAAAAAAAATCAGATTATTTGAACTACAACCCTGGCAGATGGGAGAGGAGAAATGAGTTATAAAATAGAATAACAAATCTTATGCAGACTGTATGATCTGTAGACAGCCTGATAAAAACTGAAAGGACTTTCGAACCTCTATAGACAACCCACATATTTCCCTGAATACCTGCCTCACACTTTCCTTTCTAGTGTGTGGTTTAATGGCTGAATTGAGAAGGCTTTATTTGATTTAATTTTTTGGTAGCTTGGCTTCTCTAAAACAAATTAAATCCTTTTAAAATTCAGAATGTAAGAGTGCACGCCCTTCTTCCTGACTTCTGAAGGGCCTCTCAGGATCAGCAGGGGCTGGGTGGTGGTGTGAAGGGGAACACCACTGAAAAGAGAAAGGAAGGTTGGTAAACTCTGGTTGTGAACTGTGATTTGCTTTTTTGTTAATCTTAAGAGAAAAGGCTTTAGTGTACTAAAGCCAAACAGGAGAATGGGATGGAAGGGTGTTTTCCTACCAAAGAAAGGTAGTACTTTTAAGACATCAGTTTCAACTGTGTTTAATGATAGAGCTGTTACGTAAAAACAAACAGAACAAGAATCCTCACTCATTTTAGAAAGGAACCTCATAGGATTATAATCCTATTTTGGCAACTCTGGAATCCTTCCAAAAGATGAATAAAATTTGAGTTCATTTTGGTCTTTTTTTTTTTTTTTTTAAGGAAATTAGTTTACTTATTCTTTGATCATTACAGGTTAGCAATTATGGAAACAACATTAAACATTTGGAAACTCTCCTGAATATACCTCAGCATACCCTGGCTTTGGCAGATTTTAGTTTCATAAAGTTCATGGTTATCCTCAAGCTATTAATTAATTTCTAGGATATACTTTACCAGTTTTAATGAAACTCAACTTCTGCTTAATAGAAGCTGATAATTCAATTTGTGGATTGCCCACTTAAATTTCCATGGGGCTCTTTGGGTACTTTAAGATTGTAGGTACATGTAAATTACATGCTGATTTCATAATGGAGAATCATTGTCAATTAAAAATATAATCTATAAAGATATTGGGTAGAGCCTTGGGCACGTGGTGTCACAAATTTATCAACTGTGGTGAGAACCTGAAAGTCATTATGAAGGAATGAATTGATCAAATTTATTCATTCTTCAAAAATGTTGGTAAACATCTACCCTTTATCAGGTGTGAGCCAACTTCTAGGAATACAGTAAAGAAGACACAGTTTCTTCTTTGATACACCATAGAATCTAGTGGGAAGACTGATCGACAAAATAACAAAGCTAATCCTAAGTAACAGTTGGGAGAAGGGGAAATAGAGTGTTCTGTGGAAACACAAAGGAGAGCACTCTAATCCAGCCTTGAGTATTAGGGAAAACTGGATGGAGGTGCAGGTGGTGGTTATGTGTGTATAGGAGAAGGGGTGGTTGGTAGTGGGAGTGGATGGGGAGCGGGAAAAATGATGAACAATAACTTGTGTTCATCCCCCAAACATGTCTTAATCCTATTTGTTAGCATTCTGCTAGGATGCTGGGAACTTACTTAAATATATGAGGAAGCAAGCATACACATGTTGCATTTTCCTCACAGGAATTAGACTAGACTATTCTTAAGGTAGGGACTATGTATGACTTTTTCATGTCCTCATTATAGAGAAAAGTCAAGACTCTAGTAGACAATTGCCTGTAGTTTCCTATCTCCACTGTGGAAGTGGAAATAAAATGGAAAAGGAAGGAGTTGTGATGGGAAGGAGCTCATGCTTACTGAGTTTACACTGTCCTAGGTTCTCTCCATATGGTGCTCCACCAAACAATCCCAACAACCCTATGACATATTTCTTATCTCTTTACTGTCGCCTTTTTTTTTTTTTTTTTTTTTTTTGTGAGAGAGAGAGTGCGGGTGGTGGGGGAGGGAGGGCAGAGGGAGAAAGAGAGAATCTTAAGCAGATGCCGGGCTTCATCTCACAACCCTGAGATTATGACCCACAGTAATCAAGAGTCAGAAAAAAAAATTAAAAATTAGAAAAATTTTAAAAAAGAGATATTTAACCAACTGAGTCACCAGGTGATTCTTTACTGTTGCTTTTAAAGAATGAACTTCAAATTGCATCCTATGTTCATGGTTATAGGATCAATCATTTCTATTCATATTCCATTTGCTAAAGTAAGTCATATGACTGAGTATACTTCCTCCAAGGAGGGCTTCCAGAAGGGGATCTGTAGAGATGGGCGTGATAGTGACAAACTATGGTGAACAAGTTATCAATTGACAGTAGTCTCCAGGGATGCTTTTGAATGGAAGGTATTTTCTGTTTAAAATATTTGTCATTATCAAACTATGAAAAGAACCTGAGTGACCATTGACTGGTTAATGAATAAAGAAGATGTTATATATATATATAATTATATAAATACATATTTATATATTTAATGGAATATTACTCAGCCCTAAAAAGGAATGAAATCTTGCCATTTGCAATAATGTGGTTGGAGCTAGAGAGCATTATGCTAAGTGAAATAAGTCAGAGAAAGATAAATACCATATGATTTCACTCATATGTGCAATTTAAGGAACAAAACAGGTGAATGTATAGGAAGGGGGAAAAAAAAGAGAGAGAGGGAAACAAACCATAAGAGACCCTTGAGGACAGAGAACAGACTGAGGGTTGATGGAGGGAGGTGCGTGGGAGATGGAGAAGCTGGATGATGGGTATTAAAAAGGGCACTTATGGGGCACCTGGGTGGCTCAGTCAGTTAAGCGTCTGCTTCAGTTCAGGTCATGATTCCAGGGTCCTAGGATCAAGCCTCACATAGGGCTCCCTGCTCAGCAGGGAGTCTGCTCTGGCTCTCCCACTGCCCCTTCCCCTTCTTGTGCTCTCTCTCTCTCAAATAAATAAAATCTTTAAAAGAAAACTACTAAAAAAAAAAAAAAAAAAAGGAAGGTGCTTGTTAGGATGAGCACTGGGTGTTGTATGTAAGTGTTCCGTCACTGAATTCTACTCCTGAAACCAGGATTATATTGTATGTTAACTAAATAGAATTTAAACAAAGATTTAAGAGAAAAAAAAAATCATTGACTCTATTGGCTAATGGTGTTCATCAACCTTAGGTCATAAGGAACAAAATAATGAATCTAGGCTGACTAACTTAATTGATGATGATATGTCATCAGGATCCAAACTTTACTTCTTGCCCTAAAAAAACCTCTGTTCTCTGGGCATCCCCTGGCCATTTCTCCATGCCTTATTTCCATAAGGTAATAACTAAGACAGAGTAGGTGGTTAAGGAGAACCCTGTCATGGAACTAAACCTCAAGCTCTAGTGGTATCGACAGTGGCTCATGATCAACAAGCTTCTTCACTGGAAGTGATCATGAGAAGCAGGTCACTCAGTGAAGAGTAGAAATAGCCCATTACCAATAAATATTTCTTAAACACCTCCAGCCAGGAAATTTTTTTTAATTAATTTCTTTTCAGTGTAACAGAATTCATTGTTTATGCGCCACACCCAGTGATCCATGCCATATGTGCCCTCCATAATGTCCACCACCTGGCTCCCCCAACCTCCCACCCCCCGCCCCTTCAAAACCCTCAGATTGTTTTTCAGAGTCCATAGTCTCTCATGGTTCATCTCCCCTTCCAATTTCCCTCAACTCCCTACTCCTCTCCATCTCCCTATGTCCTCCATGTTATTTGTTATGCTCCACAAATAAGTGAAACCATATGATAATTGACTCTCTCTGCTTGACTTATTTCACTCAGCATAATCTCTTCCAGTCCTGTCCATGTTGATACAAAAGTTGGGTATTCATTCTTTCTGATGGCAGTGTAATATTCCATTGTATATATGGACCATATCTTCTTTATCCATTTGTCCATTGAAGGGCATCTTGGTTCTTTCCACAGTTTGGCGACCGTGGCCATTGCTGCTATAAACATTGGGGTACAGATGGCCCTTCTTTTCATTACATCTGTATCTTTGGGGTAAATACCCAGTAGTGCAATGGCAGGGTCATAGGGAAGCTCTATTTTTAATTTCTTGAGGAATCTCCACACTGTTTTCCAAAGTGGCTGCACCAACTTGCATTCCCACCAACAGTGTAAGAGGGTTCCCCTTTCTCCACATCCTCTCCAACACATGTTGTTTCCTGTCTTGCTAATTTTGGCCATTCTAACTGGTGTAAGGTGATATCTCAATGTGGTTTTGATTTGAATCTCCCTGATGGCTAGTGATGATGAACATTTTTTCATGTGTCTGTTAGCCATTTGTATATCTTCCTTGGAGAAGTGTCTGTTCATGTCTTCTGCCCATTTTTTGACATGATTATCTGTTTTGTGTGTGTTGAGTTTGAGGAGTTCTTTATAGATCCTGGATATCAGCCTTTTGTCTGTACTGTCATTTGCAAATATCTTCTCCCACTCCATGGGTTGCCTCTTTGTTTTGTTGACTGTTTCCTTTGTTGTGCAGAAGCTTTTGATCTTGATGAAGTCCCAAAAGTTCATTTTCACTTTTGTTTCCTTTGCCTTTGGAGACATATCTTGAAAGAAGTTGCTGTGGCTGATATAGAAGAGGTTACTGCCTATGTTCTCCTCTAGGATTCTGATGGATTCCTGCCTCACGTTGAGGCCTTTATCCATTTTGAGTTTATCTTTGTGTATGGTGTAAGAGAATGGTTGAGTTTCATTCTTTTAATATAGCCGTCCAATTTTCCCAGCACCATTTATTGAAGAGACAGTCTTTTTTCCACTGTATATTTTTTTCCTGCTTTGTTGAAGATTATTTGATCATAGAGTTGAGGGTCCATATCTGGGCTCTCTACTCTGTTCCACTGGTCTATGTGTCTGTTTTTATGCCAGAATCATGCTGTCTTGGTGATCATAGCTTTGTAGTAAAGCTTGAAATCAGGCAACGTGATGCCCCCAGTTTTGTTTTTCTTTTTCAACATTTCCTTAGCAATTAAGGGTCTCTTCTGATTCCATACAAATTTTAGGATTGTTTGCTCCAGCTCTTTGAAAAATGCCTGTGGAATTTTGATCAGAATGACATTGAAAGTATAGATTGCTCTAGGCAGTATAGATATTTTAACAATGTTTATTTTTCCAATTCATGAGCATGGAATGGTCTTCCATCTTTTTGTGTCTTCTTCGATTTCTTTCATGAGTGTTCTGTAGTTCCTTGAGTACAGATCCTTTACCTCTTTGGTTAGGTTTATTCCCAGGTATCTTATGGTTCTCGATGCTATAGTAAATGGAATCGATTCTCTAATTTTCCTTTCTGTATTTTCATTGTTAGTGTATAAGAAAGCCACTTATTTCTGTACATTGACTTTGTATCCTGCCACATTACTGAATTGCTGTATGAGTTCTAGTAGTTTGGAGGTGGAGTCTTTTGGGTTTTCCTTATAAAGTATCATGTCATCTGCGAAGAGAGAGAGTTTGACTTCTTCATTGCCAATCTGAATACCTTTAATTTCTCTTTGTTGTCTGATTGCTGTTGCTAGGACTTCTAATACTATGTTGAACAAGAGTGGTGAAAGTGGGCATCCTTGTCGTGTTCCTGATCTCAACGGGAAGGCTGCAAGCTTTTTCCCATTGAGGATGATATTTGCTGTGGGTTTTTCATAGATAGACTTTATGAAGTTGAGGAATGTTACCTCTATCCCTATACTTTGAAGCATTTTAATCAGGAATGGATGCTGGATTTTGTCAGATGCATTTTCTGCATCAATTGAGAGGATGATGTGTTTCTGCTCTCTTCTCTTATTGATTTGTTCTATCACATTGATTGATTTGTGAATGTTGAACCATCCTTGCAACCCAGGGATGAATCCCACCTGGTCATGGTGGATAATCTTTTTAATGTGCTGTTGGATCCTAATAGCTAGGATCTTGTTGAGAATCTTATCATCCAAATTCATCAGGGATATTGGTCTGAAATTCTCCTTTTTGGTAGGGTCTTTGCCTGGTTTGGGGATCAGGGTAATACTGGCTTGATAAAAAGAGTCTGGAAGTTTTCCTTCTGCTTCAATTTTTTGAAACAGCTTCAGAAGAATAGGTGTTATTTCTTCTTTGAAAGTTTGGTAGAATTCCCCAGGGAATCTGTCAGGTCCTGGGCTCTTGCTTTTTGGGAGGTTTTTGATCACTGCTTTAATCTCATTACTAGATATTGGTTTATTCAGGTTGTCAATTTCTTCCTGGTCCAATTTGGGAGGTTTATAGTTTTCCAGGAATGCATCCATTTCATCTAGGTTGCTTAACTTATTGGCATATAACTGTTGATAATAATTTCTGATGATTGTTTCTATTTCCTTGGTGTTAGTTGTGATCTTTCCATTTTCACTCATAATTCTATTAATTTGGGCCTTCTCTCTTTTCTTTTGGATTAGTTTGGCCAATGGTTTATTGATCTTATTGATTTTTTCAAAAAACCAGCTTCTAGTTTCATTGATATGTTCTACTGTATCTCTAGTTTCTGTCTCATTGATCTCTGCTCTAATCTTGATTATTTCCCTTCTTGTGTGTGGAGTTGGCTGAATTTGTTGTTGATTCTCCAATTCTTTAAGGTGTAAAGACAGCGGGTTTTCAATTTTTCAATTTTTTTGAGGGAGGCTTGGAGGGCTATGTATTTCCCCCTTAAGACCGCCTTTGCTGTGTCCCACAGGTTTGCTGAAGTGTCTTTATTCTCATTGTTTTCCATGAATTGTTTAAGTTCTTCCTTGATTTCCTGGTTGATCCAAGCATTCTTAAGCAAGGTGGTCTTTAGCTTCCAGGTGTTTGAATTTCTTTCAAACTTTTCCTTGTGTTTGAGCTCCAGTTTCAAAGCATTGTGATCTGAGAATATGCAGGGAATAATCTCAATCTTTTGGTATTGGTTGAGCCCTGATTTGTGACCCAGTATGTGGTCTATTCTGGAGAAGGTTGCTTGTGCACTTGAGAAGAATGAGTACTCTGTTATTTTAGGGTGAAATGTTCTGTATATATCTATGAGGTCCATCTGGTCCAATGTGTCATTAAATGCTCTTGTTTCTTTATTGGTTTTCTTCTTGGATGATCTGTCTATTACTGAGAGTGACATGTTAAGATCTCCTACTATTAATGTATTCATATCAATATGACTATTTTGATTAACAGTTTTCTTATGTAATTGGCTGCTCCCAAATTGGGGGCATAAATATTTACAATTGTTAGATCTTCTTGGTGGGTAGTCCCCTTAAGAATTATGTAGTGTCCTTCTGTATCTCTGACTACAGTCTTTAGTTTAAAATCTAATTTATCTGATATGAGAATCACTTCCCCAGCCTTCTTTTGAGGCCCATTGACATGAAAGATACTTCTCCATCACTTCACTTTCAGTCTGGATCTATTCTTAGGTTCAAAATGGGTCTCTTGTAGACAACATGTGGAGGGGTCCTGTCATTTTATCCAATCTGCAACCCTGTGCCATTTTATGGGCACATTTAGGCCATTCATGTTGAGAGTGATTTTTGAGAGATACGTTTTTATTGACGTCGTGTTACCCGTGAAGACTTTGTTTCTATAGATTGTCTCCATATATTTCTATTCAATGATATTCTTGGGTTTTTTCCTCTTTTATAGAACCCCCCTTAATATTTCTTGCAGTGATGGCTTGGTGGTCACATACTCTTTTAAGCCTTGCCAGTCTTGGAAGCTCTTTATCTCTCCATCCATTTTGAATGTCAGTCTTGCTGGATAAAGTATTCTTGGCTGCATGTTCTTCTCATTTAGTGCCCTTAATACATCTTGCCAGTCCTTTCTGGCTTGCCAGGTTTCTTTGGACAGGTCTGTCGTTATTCTGATGGGCTTTCCTCTGTACGTAAGGAATCTCTTCCCCCTAGCTGCTTTCAAGAGCTCCCGTCTAAAATTATGATTCATCATTTTCACAATCAGGTGCCTCGAGGTCTTTCTAGATTCTATGATATTGGGGGGAGACCTTTCTGCCTCTAGTACACAAATGCTGGTTCCATTCGCCAGATTGGAAAAATTTTCATGGAGAATTTGTTCAACTATATCCTCTAGTCTTCTTTCTTTCTCCTCCCCCTCAGGGATTCCAATAATTCTGACATTGGAATGTTTCATGGCATCATTTATTACCCTAATTCTGTTTTCATGGTTTCTAAGCTGTTTATTCCAGGCTTCCTTCTGATCCTTTTTCTCTATCAGTTTGTCCTCCAGGTCACTAATTCTATCTTCTGCCTCAGTTACCCTAGCTTTTAGAGAATTTAGATTAGATTGGAACTCATTGGGAGCATTGTTAACACCATCCCTGGTGGCTTTCACTTCTGCCCTAATCAATTCCATTTTGTTCATCAAAGGCTTTCTCCAACCTAGCTATTGCCTGGATAATTGTTAGCCTGAATTCCCTTTCCAACATACTGTTTATGTCCATATCCAAAAGCTCTGATGGAGAGGGCCCAGTCTCTGAATTTTTCTTCTGTTGGGTATTCCTCCTCCTAGCCATTTTGGTGAGAGATGGCTGAACGGATGTGTAGCTGAATGTATCAACTGTGTTGCAGGCAAGGTGTACTCTGTAACACTTCTATTCTTTCTATGTGGTGATCACAATCTTGTATCTTCTGGCATAATGAACCTAATTTGGCAAAAATATGGGAGCTGGTTGATAACTTTGTGTTCATACTGATTGAAGAGTAAACAGGTTGGATTTCTCTCAGAATTTCTTCATTTTTCCAACACAGCTCACTGACATTTTCTTCTCTCCAAGTCCACTACTCTGGCTGAGCCAAAGTTTCAGAAAAAGGGTTCCACTTGCTCAGTCTAGAAAGGAAGCTAAATGTTCATTCTGTCCTGTAGTGCTTCCCATCCTTCTATAAGACTTGGGTATTGATTTACTTCTGGACTCTCAAGCCTTTCTTGGAGTAAGACCACCATGGAGCAGTGCCAGGAACTGTTGGGGTTAATGGTGAGCAGGAAATCAGCAGCCACACCTGGCTTTCTAAAATGTAACACAGAGGGCACCTGGGGTGATGGAAGGTTTCTGAGGAGGGCAGAGGACTTTGGAAAGCCTGGCCTGCTCCTGACTCTGCTGTCAGAATCTCAAATCATTTTTAACAAACAGAGTTTATAACATAACATATTAGGTGATGATAACACCTTAACTTCTTTAAATATATTTATTGTCTTATTTTTAAAGCCTTACTGAGGTATAACTTTGATAATGTCACATTTGCCTATTGTGAGTATACAAGTCATGGGTTTGTTAAATGTACAGAGTTGTGCAGCCGTCATCACAGTCTAGCTGTAGAACACCTCTACTACCCTTAAAAATTTCCCTCATGCCTGTTTACAGTCAATTTACCTGCTCCCACCTCCTGTCCCAGGCAGCTGCTGATATGCTTTCTGTCTTTATAAATTTGCACATCAGTGCATATAAATATGCAATATTATGTGTCTGGTTTCTTTTACTTAGCACAATGTCTTTGGGTTCATCTCTATGTAGCAAGTACCAGTAGTTCATTCTTTCCAATTACTGAATTGTTTTGCATTATATGGGTATGTAGTACTTCTTTCCCTAGTCTTGTCACTAGGTGCTGAACATTTGTATAATTCCTTAACTTTAAATAGCACTTTTACATTTACAAATCACTTTGGCATATATTATCTTAATTGACCCTCATGAATCAGGGGTGAAGTCAAAGCAGGTCAGTGTTACTTTATCATGACAATAATTAGTAGTTGACATCTATGGAGCTCTTCCTACATTCAATGCTGCTCTAAACGTATTATGTGTATGCAATGACATTTATGAAGAAGGCTATTATTATCCTCATCTTTTAAACTGGTAGATTGGTTCAAAGAAGTTAAGCAACATTCCCAAATCTTTATAGCCAGAGAATGGCAACACTGAGGTTTAAAACCTGGCAATCTGGTACCAATAGTGAGACCTAAAGAAGTCAGTAGATAAATTATTTAAGGCCATTGCTAGTCGCTGGAGGTATACTCTCAATGTAGATATATTTAGTATAAAATTATTTATCAGACCCCAAGAATTTTAGGGAAATCTGACACCTTAGACATTAGTATATATATATATATATATATATATATATATATATATTTTTTTTTTTTTTTTGGTACAGATAAGGATATAGGCTATGAAAAGAAAGATAGGTATGGCCTAACAGACACATGAAAAAGTGCTCCACATCACTCAGCATCAGGCAAATACAAATTAAAACCATAGTGAGATACCATCTCATACCAGTCAGAATAGCTAAAATTAATGTCAGGAAATGACGGTGGCGAAGATGTGGAGAAAGGGGAACCCTCCTACATTGTTGGTGGGAATGCAATGCAGTGCAATAGCCACTCTGGAAAACAGAATGGAGGTTCTTCAAAAAGTTGAAATGAGAGCTACCCTACGACCCAACAATTGTCCTACTGGGTATTTACCCTAAAGATACAAATGTAGTAATCTGAAGGGGCATGTGCACCCGAATGTTTATAGCAATAATGTCCACAATAGCCAAACTATGGAAAGAGCCTAGATGTCCATCAACAGATGAATGGATAAAGAAGGTGTGGTATGTATACACAATGGAATATTATGCAGCCATCAAAAGGAAAGAAATCTTGCATTTTGCAATGACATGGATGGAATTAGAAGGCATTATGCTGAGTGAAATAAGTCAATCAGAGAAAGACAATTATATATGATTTCTCTGATATGAGAAATTTGAGAGGAAGGGCGGGGGGCTTGGGGAGTAGGGAGGGAAAAAAAATGAAACAAGATGGAATTGGGAGGGAGACAAACCATAAGAGACTCTTAATCTCAGGAAACAAACTGAGGGTTGCTGGGCGCTGGGAGGGAGGGTTAGGGTAGTTGGGTTATGGACATTGGGGAGGGTATGTGCTATGGTGAGCACTGTGAAATGTGTAAGCTGATGGTTCACAGACCTGTACCCCTGGGGCAAATAATATATTATATGTTAATAAAAATAATTAATAAAAAAATAAGTATGGCCTTTTCCAAAGTCACACATCTAGTCAGAGGCAAGGTTTGCATTAGAGCCCAGGTCTCCTGACTCCAAAGTTGGTACTTTTTTCATTAACGTTCTCCTTAAAGATTGATTCAAAACCTGGTGTGCTGGGAGACAGAAAAAGAGTGAGCTTGTATTGAGGAATATACTGAAACTGGAAGAAAAAGCATCATGGAGACATAATTGCTTTTCTTTGAGTCTGAGGTACATAGAATGCATGTCTGAGGACCCCAAACCTACTTTAGTTCCAGCAAATTCTTGAATTCATAAGTGACTAGGTCAACATGGGAATTCCATGAGTCTATACAGAGAGAATTGGCTACGATCCTTTCAGAAAGTGTTGGTATTTAAAAAGGTTTTTTTTTTTTTTTGAAGATTTTATTTATTTATTTGAAAGAGAGGGAATGAGTGGGGCACAGAGATAGAGGGAGAGGGAGAAGGAGACTCCCCACTGAGCAGGGAGCCCAATGTGAGGCTTGATCTCAGGACCTGAGATCATGACCTGAACCAAAGGAAGACGCTTAACCAACCAAGCCATCCAGGCACCCCTAAAAAAAGGTTTTTAAAGTTAATTGCATCAGGCTCTGGAAATTATTAACAAGTACTTCCCAAAGCAATCCTTGGAAGGAAAGTAGGTTGAGTTTCTTGCAAGAGTATCTCTCAAAATTTCACCCCTAGGGACTTCAGACATCATAATGGCAACACCAATTGTGGAATATTCTGATATTTTACCTTTCCCTCGGTGGATTTTCAACTCCTTCCTTTCTACTTACATTTTAAGTAAAGGATCTCTGATGTTTTAACTTAAGTGGTCCTTCCCATGGGAGGTGGTTCAAGACTTCCCCTCATGACTGTCCTGTTCTCCATGGCCATGTTGCATGGTGAAGGAAAGACTGTGCCTCCCTCAGCCCTGTTGGTGAGCTATTGGGCAGATAAGGGTTGCAGAGTTGACTCCCTCCAGGCCCTGGATTCTTTCTTCATCACAGCTTCATCAGACTCAGCTTTACATCCTAGGCTCTAGAGGCACAATGTCAAGGCTTGGTTTTTCCTTCCCCATACTCTTTTCTTACCCAGAATAGGTCTATTCAGAATACTGAGTTATTCACAGAAATGATTTTTTTTTTCTACTAACCCTACAGGTGAAGATCTATAGCATTTCATGGAGGAGGCAGGATTTAGGATGGTCTGGAAGGAATGATGAGTACAACAGGACAAATTTTGGGAAAGTCCTATTCTGAGCAGAGGGGTGATTTATGATAGCTAATGTGTGAAATTCATTTGAATCATAAGGTAAGGTGTTCAACGAATAAAATAGATAAGTGTGACTGGCCCAGGGGTGTGTGTTTAGGGGTCAGGGCTGGGGTAATGCTGTGGAAATTAACCTTGAAAGGAAGAGGAAACCTGCCAGTCACTGTAAGGAGTATGAAAGATCTGAGTCTGGATTGGATCACGGCAGGTCAAGACTGCACACAAGGAAAACCAGAGCTATTACAATCATTATGTGTGAAGTTATATGAATCAGAAATAAGACGGAGGTTATGGATACTATAGAAATAGGGAGGGGCACCTGGGTGGCTCAGTCATTAAGTGTCTGCCTTTGGCTCCAGTCATGATCCCAGGGTCCTGGGATTGAGCCCTGCATCAGACTCCCTGCTCAGCGGGAAGACTGCTTCTTCCTCTCCCACTCCCCATGCTTGTGTTCCCTCTATCACTGTCTCTCTCTCTCTCTCTCTGTCAAATAAATAAATAAAATCTTTTTTTAAAAAAAGAATTGAAAAAATCAACAGGATTTGATGACCAATGACAGAGGAGGGACAGGAGGGAAAAGGAATGTTGAAATTTCACTTGTTTCTAGGCTGGGAGACCAAAAACAGCGAAGGTAAAAAGAACGTAAGTAGAAGAAGCCAGAAGGCCATTTTGAATACAAGTACCTAGAGGTCTGTGATAGACTTCTTGAACAGACAGAACCGATTCATGGGTTCCTCAGGTTTGTGTTCTGTTTTTGTACAGACCGTCTAATTGTTGGACCAGAGAATGGCAAGTTTCTTGTTCTTTATCAGAAAATTTCGACATACTGGGGCGCCTGGGTGGCTCAGTGGGTTAAAGCCCCTTTGGCTCAGGTCATGATCCCAGGGTCCTGGGATTGAGCCCCACATCGGGCTCTTTGCTCGCAGAGAACCTGCTTCCTCCACTCTCTCTGCCTGCCTCTCTGCCTATTTGTGATCTCTGTGTCAAATAAATAAATAAAATAAAAAAAAAAAGAAAAAGAAAATTTCTACACACTGATTTCAATTCAACACTTTGATTAATTTAAAGTTGTTTTACTTGTAAGAAAAAGGTGGGTGAGGGTTAGGCATGTTTGAGGTGAGAAGAAAACATGAGAGAAGGGGATTTCACTCATTAACTCTATTCTTTCTGATGTGTTTCCCTGGTACAGTGGTTTCTAAACCTGATGACACCTCAGAATCATCTGGGAAGTGTGAAAATAAGAGCGAGAAAACCAGACCCTGCCCTAGACCTACCCAATCAAAATCTCTGAGGCTGTGGTCCCCAGTAGCCCTGGAATCTGTGTTTTTCAGAGACTCCCCAAATGATTCCTTATTCTGTTAAAAAGAAAACCAAAAGACTCTGATATAATGTATTTTCAAAATAGTAGTTTTGTCTTAGGATAGGTTTTCTCTAACTGTTCAGATTATACAGCCCTTCTTTTACCCTGCCAGATGTTTAATGGTTGTCTTTATCTGCTCCAGCTGCCATCACAAAATAATACAGACTGAATGGCTTAAAAAAAAGAAATGTATTTTCTCATGATTCTGGAGACTGTAAAGTCTAAGATCAAGGTGCTACCAGGATTCAGTTTCTGGCAAGACTTTCTTTTGGCTTACAGATGGTTGTGTTTCTCTGCCCTTACATGGTGGTAAGAGAGAAAGAGAGAGAGAGAGAGAGAGAGAGACAAAGATGGTTGGTGGGGGGAGGGAGGGAGAGAGACAGAGAGACAGATTGGGTGTTTCTTCTCTTTTATAATGACACTAGTTCTGTGGGATCAAGGTGATTTCATTGAACCTTAATTACCTCCTTAAAGGACCTATCTCCAGTCAGTTAAAAGAATGGCTAAGGTTTCAACATGTGAATTTTAGGGGGACACAGTTCAGTTCATAGCAGTGGTCTACAAAGCCAATCTCATCATCTCAAGCAAGATTAGCAACAACAATAAGACATACATACACACAGAGTATCATTTTAGCTTCTCGTCATTATAGCTATTAACATTTTACCTATTTTCTCACCACTGTTTTAAAATTTATAAAGCAGAAATCTTAAAAAATCTGTGATATCAAGAAATAAAATTCTTTATAAAGCATCAAAGTGATGCATCCAGTTGTTTGGTAGGACACATCAGAGTGATCCTAGCAGTCTGGGATAGTAGGGTTGGTCCAACTCTTGATTCTTAGACCACTGGTACAGTATTATAGAGTTTTGTAATTTGTTTAAGGATTAAAATAATTATTTTGTATTTCAGGTAAAAATAGTTTGTTAGCATGTAATAATAACCATAATATCCATGTAGCAGGGTTGTGGCAGAACCAAGATCCAAATCCAAGTTTTCCAAGACAAATTTTGTACTTTTTCCCAATCCAGCTTGACCTCCTGTTTCCTGCCATTATTCTCATGAATATTGTTCCTATTAATTTCCTGGAACGTCGGAACAAAGTACCACAAGCTAGATGGCTTTAAACAACAGAAATGTGTTCTCTCACAGTTCTTCGGGGTGGAAGTTCAAAGTCAATGTTTGGGCAGGGTGAGTCTCCTTCTGAGACTCTGGTAGACCCTTCCTTGCCTCTCCCAGCTTCTGGTGGTGGCCCACAGTCCTGGGTGTTTCTTGATTTCCAGCTGTATCAGTGCAATCTCTGTCTCCTTTGTCATGTGGTATTCTCGCTATGTCTCTGTCCTTACGTGACATTTTCCTCTTCCTACAAGGAGACTGGTGATATTGGATTAGGGCCTACTCTAATGACCTTATCTGAACTGAATTACATCTTCAAAGATCCTATTTCTGAACAAGATCACTTTCACAGGTACAAGAAATTGGGACTTTCAGCATATCTTTCTGGAGACATGATTCAACTCATAAAATATGGTAACCCAGGAAGAGCTCCTGGATTTCTGTATGGATCACCTTTGTCTCCACATTAATACAGTATGCTATCTCACTGAGGAGACTGTTCTATAATTTAGACAACATTATTAATTTAAACAAATCTTTAAACTAGAAAAAAAAATGTCTAGTTAATTCTTTCTTGATGGCTATGCATTCCTTTTAGGAGTGGTAAGTATTATTTCATGAAGGAAAAAGAGATAATCAGAACTCTAAAGTGCCTGAATTCAGAAGGGTTTTTACATATCTATGGGAACACAAACTCTGGAGTTTGTGGAGTTAAAAGTTTTTTCCTCAGTATAACCATGGACATTGATCTTGATGGTACTACTGATGGTAGATTTCTACCTTATTTTTTAAGTTTTTATCAAGTCTCTGCAGTGAGCCAGGATTTCAACAGAACAAATAAGATGCTGTCTACCTTCAAACGACACTCACCCTTGCTTTCTCTCCAGAGGGAAAGCACCAACAAAAACTATCTTTGCCCTTGGCAAGACATAATTTAAAAGATTGTACTGTACCAAACAGGAGAGTGGGAAAAAGATCAACAGAGAGAGAGAGAGAAGAAAAGATAAACTCTAACAAATAGTAATATTCCTCTTGCATTCATTTTAGGATAATTTATTCTTTTGTTTAGAGAGACATTGAAAGTATGTTGGTTTCTTTGTTTTTTAATACTCTTTTTACCTTTGAATCCATTTTTGCTTTCTAATGCCTTTTTAAATCTTATTTATTTTTTATTATTTTTTAAAAATTTTATTTATTTGAGAGAGAGAGAAAGAGAGAGAGAGAAAAAGAGTAAGGCAAAGGCAGAGGGGGAGAGAGAGAGAGAAGCAGACTCCCTGCTGACGACCCTTTGATCATGACCTGAGCTGAAGGCAGATGCTTAAACGACCGAGCTACCTAGGTGCCCTAATTTATTTTTTTAAGAGATTTTATTTATTTATTTGAGAGAGAGCGAGAGTCAGAGAGCACAAGTAGGGCGAGTGGCAGAAGCAGGCTCCCTGCTCAGTACGAAGCCCGATGCCCACCTGGCTACATCCCAGCAGGGATCATGACCTGAGCTGAAGGCAGACACTTACCTGACAGAACCACCCAGGCACCCCTGTAATACCTTTTTAAAGCCAGGCCTGATGTTCTCTCTCTGAGACCCAGCTTCATGAACTAGTAGATCAAATTTACCATCTGGAGCTGATAGTTCAAAGGCCGAGATGACTGCGCAGATGTGGGTGCAATGGCTGGTCGCTAAGTCCCCCAAGATTATGCCATGTTTCAGGATCACATTTTCTAAAGTTCAGAAAAATCATGGCGCACTGTCAGAGTGAGATGACAATCTATTGGATGTAAATGAAATCCAAAGACAATGTTTTGTATCCTATTCTGATTAAGGCTTATAGAGAGAACCATACAAATCGATGCAAAAAATTCAAGATTGCTTAGTAAGCTTAGGAGAGTTCGTCTTTGTATTTGGCTAGGCACTGCCAGTACATTTGTAAACAGTCACTTAGCCATGTATTTGAACAGATTTTAATGTGAATGGTGGATGAGTCACAAATCTGACTTTTGGTGCTCCTAGATGCATTCCAATGTTGATCCACTCTCAAGTAATGATGGAGAGAAAAAAGCAAGATTTAGAAAGTTCTCAGTTGGCAAGGATAATACATCATATGCTACCTAAGTCTGCACATTGGTTAGTCTGATTCTATAGAGATTCAAATGGAAGAGTTTTTTAAATGAGCAGTCGGCCTCATTTTCACTCTGCCATCGCTTCTTATGCTAGAGATCCTGAGAGGGGTTGCTGGTTTAACCACCGGTTTACTCCATTTTGCTTATTAACTGTCCTCAGCTGAACTTGTACACTTTTGTATGGGTTGTTAGTGGACTCCATGATTTAGCTTTGGGCCCTGCTTTATGAATTGTATGAAAACAGTGTTTGCAAACAGCATTCACTGTTTTCCAGGAATCCTTGCCACCTACAGGACAAAGTTCAAATGTCTTAGCTTTGCCTTGAAGGCCCTGTCCAAATATATCTCTTTGTCTGTGCCTGAAGCTTCAGCCAAACCAGTTCATTGCTGTTGGGACAGGTCTGAACCTTCTCTCCACCAGTCCTTTGTGCATGCTGTTTATTATGCTTGAAATAAGTAACAGGTAATTTAAGTTCTAGCCATTCTTCTTCTTTTTTTTTTTAATTTTTTATTTCTTTTCAGCGTAACAGTATTCATTGTTTTTGCACTGCACCCAGTGCTCCATGCAATCCGTGCCCTCTCTAATACCCAAAACCTGGTTCCCCCAACCTCCCACCCCCTTCCCCTTCAAAACCCTCAGATTGTTTTTCAGAGTCCATAGTCTCTCATGGTTCACCTCCCCTTCCAATTTCCCTCAACTCCCTTCTCTCCATCTCCCCTTGTCCTCCATGCTATTTGCTATGCTCCATAAATAAGTGAAACCATATGATAATTGACTCTCTCTGCTTGACTTATTTCACTCAGCATAATCTCTTCCAGTCCCGTCCATGTTGCTACAAAAGTTGGGTATTCATCCCTTCTGATGGAGGCATAATACTCCATAGTGTATATGGACCACATCTTCCTTATCCATTCGTCCGTTGAAGGGCATCTTGGTTCTTTCCACAGTTTGGCAACCATGGCCATTGCTGCTATAAACATTGGGGTACAGATGGCCCTTCTTTTCACTACATCAGTATCTTTGGGGTAAATACCCAGTAGTGCAATTGCAGGGTCATAGGGAAGCTTTATTTTTAATTTCTTGAGGAATCTCCACACTGTTTTCCAAAGTGGCTGCACCAACTTGCATTCCCACCAACAGTGTAAGAGGGTTCCCCTTTCTCCACATCCTCTCCAACACATGTTGTTTCCTGTCTTGCTAATTTTGGCCATTCTAACTGGTGTAAGGTGGTATCTCAATGTGGTTTTGATTTGAATCTCCCTGATGGCTAGTGATGATGAACATTTTTTCATGTGTCTGATAGCCATTTGTATGTCTTCATTGGAGAAGTGTCTGTTCATATCTTCTGCCAATTTTTTTATATGATTGTCTGTTTTGTGTGTGTTGAGTTTGAGGAGTTCTTTATAGATCCTGGATATCAACCTTTTGTCTGTACTGTCATTTGCAAGTATCTTCTCCCATTCCGTGGGTTGCCTGGGTGGCTCAGTGGGTTAAAGCCTCTGCCTTCAGCTCAGGTCCTGATCCCAGGATCCTGGGATCAAGCCCTGCATGGGGCTCTCTGCTCAGCAGGGATCCTGCTTCCCTCTCTCTCTCTCTTCTCTACCTGCCTCTCTGCCTACTTGTGGTCTCTCTCTGTCAAATGAATCTATCCATTCTTCAAGTTGCACCTCCTTCATAAAGCCTGTAAGAGCTATCCCTTCACTTTAACTTGTGATAATCTCATGTAGGGGATTTATTTGAAAAAAGGCAAAGCAGACTTCAGTTAAGGGAAGGAAAAAACATGTTTTTCCCTTCCCTTGGAAAGAGTCAAAGACCAACATTCAAGTCTAAGGACTCAAGGATTATGAGATAACATTGTTATTGGTCAGCAGGACCCAGCTGGAAGAATGCTGTGATTTAGTGAACTTGTCAGTACATCCAATAGCTGCTAGACCTCCTGTCCTCCACCTTGTCTTGGGAGGAAGAAAGCCAATAACAGATTTCCTCCCATGCAACATATCTGATATAATTGCTTTAAGGTAAACACTTGAACATTAGTAGCAGCTGGTTTTCCTCTGGAAGATCGAAGTCAAGGAGGCAGGGACAGATTTCATAGTCTGGGGCTGCTGCAGTGGCCTTATATTTATTCCAAAAAGGACGGTACTACTCTAGCTCTCCCATAGATACATAAATTCTAAAGCCTGAAGATTTTCAACTTTTACATTTGGCCAACACTCTCAGCTTCAAGGCTGATTTGAAATAAGGGCTCTAGTAGGAAGCTGCATCCTCAGTCTTGTCATTGCCAACAAATGCACCTTCCATGTTAAATCCTGTTAGGGTTGCACTTTTATGGACACCTCCTACTACTGCTCTGGTTGAGAGTACAGAAGCAGTGGTTACTTTTATAGCTTGGAGGCTTTGAACTGTGGGTCTCTAATTCAATTTAGATTGCAAACCTTAGGCAAGAACACCTCCCTCCCTAAAGCAGTGTTTCCTTTAACCTTTGTTTATAGGCTTCGTAGCTCTGATCTGAGTTTGTGTATCCCTTGTAGACTTTACTAAAAGTGACAAATTAGAGCCCACACATGGATCGCGATGAATATTGCAACTATTTCCCTTGACACTAGTCTTTATCAGAACATGAACATTCTTCCAAAGTACAGAGGTAAGAATTTGACTGTTTTGCTACCTCATTGTAAGGATCACCAGCTTCCTAGTTGTTGTTCCTCCACAAACTCTTGACATTCTTTGGCTTAAATTCTTAGTAACATTCCACTTTCAAGTATCAGTTTCCATGTCACTAAGATTTTGTTTGGCTAGTTATATGACAAATTTCAAGAACAAGCTCCAGCATTACAGAAATTTATTTCTCTTTCATGTTAAAGAAGTCTTGAGGCAGGCAATTTAGGACCAGAACTCAGTGTACCATTTCTCTTCTATCCCATCCTTTGTACTTAGATTCCAACTTTTGAGGTTGCCTCATGGTGCAAAGTGGCAGCTGGGGTTCCAGATATTCTGTTCAAGTTTTAGACAGAAATAATGCAGAGGACAAAAGACAACAAAATCCCCTTCTTGTTGAGTTTGTGTCCTTAATAGTGAGTAGAGAATATAGTCTTTCTGTTGGCATATTGAGGCTTATAATTAAACGAAATTTCTGTTAGTAGGTAGGAGAAATTGAATATTGTATAGACAACTATCACACCATTTCTCGAGCACTTAACTAGCCATTATGCCAAACACTAAATATAGTACTAAGCCCCTGAAGATACACCTTACAAGTACAAAATAAAAACGCCCCAAACTACTCATGGCAAAATGACTTGTATTAGTAAAATACTGAAAACAACCTAGATACCCTACTCTTATATTAGTTGAGCAGCCATAAAATTGTGTAATTTGCTATTGTAAGAGTAACAAACCTGAATTTTATGTAACTATATGGAATGATTTTCAGAATTTATCATTAAATAAAGCAAGGTGTCAACAGGGTATGCAGTGAACTGACTTTTGTGTAATGAAGAGTAAATAAATAAGAGCTCACACGCACATTGCTTAGTTTTTAAAAAAAGAAAACATAGGAATGACAACCTAGAAAGTAATGAAAGTGATTACATAAGCTGGTGGGTGAGACTGAAGAAGGGGTAGAGCTGGGAACTAGACTTTTCTGAAAATATCTTTAAATAATGTTGACTTTTGGAAAGTTTTATACATTCATGTAAATATCTTACATATTCAAAAATAAGCAAATAAAAAGGATGAAATAAAAAGCAAACACTAAAAACAATACAAATACAATCCTTATTGTGTATAAAGTTGATATCATAGCCACACAGAAAAAGGAATTAATTGAAGTAAATTTGAACACAGTACTTTGATCATGTATACTTAGAAGAATATATTTCAAGGACAAAATCAATTACAAAATACATCTGAACTCTTCTTATTAGGTTTGTTGTTGTTAGTGTTATTAGTGTTGTAGCTCTCCAACTATCTTATGGAGTAGTGAATGAGTGAATACAAAGATTTGGGGGGAAACAAGGCTTTTTCATTGTGGGAGAAGGAGCTACAAATATGAAATGGAAAAAGTTAAGGAAGAATGCTGGAATGTTGGGTTTGAATTGGGGATAGCAATATGAACAAATAATGTACATGTATTTTTTGTCATCTTCACTAATGTCTAAGAAGCAATTACACCCAAGCAGCAACAAGCATACCTCATTAATTTTCTTAGGTGAAATAATTGTGTTGATGTTAGGTAAGAGAATATTCGTATTCTTAAGAGATGCATGCTGAAATAGAGGTAAAGTCATGATGCTTACAACTCATTTCCAAATGGCTCAGTAAAAAGTTAAATCCTGTAAAATAGTCTCTCTCTCTGTCTCTACCTGGAGAGAAAGAGGAAGCAAATGCAGAAAATTGTTGTTAAGAATTGATGGGTTTAAGAGAAGAGTGCATAGGTAATTATTAGTTTATTCTTTCAATTTTTTTTTTTTAAAGATTTTATTTATTCATTTGTCAGAGAGAGGGAGAGAGCAAGCACAGGCAGACAGAATGGCAGGCAGAGGCAGAGGGAGAAGCAGGCTCCCCGACGAGCAAGAAGCCCGATGTGGGACTCGATCCCAGGACGCTGGGATCATGACCTGAGCCGAAGGCAGCTGCTTAACCAACTGAGCCACCCAGGCGTCCCTATTCTTTCAATTTTTAAGTAGCTTTGAGATTAGCTGGAATCTCAGGTTTGGGAAAATATTATCAGGTTGATAGTTTAATTCATTCAAAATTTACCATGAAATTGCTGTTTGACTCCCACGCTTTTTCATTCTAAGAACATACCATCCCTGACACTTTCTCTATTCAGTTGTTGTATTGCCTGCTTCCCCCAAACCCTAAATGAGTTCCATTGAGTAAGAATTTGGTTTTGATCATTACTGAAGCTCCAGACCTGGAATGGTGCTTGGCACCTGCTAGATGCTCAGGAAAAATATTTACTGAAAAATATCTGTTCAAAAAGAAGGAGAAGATCCAAAATTTTACAATGATCTAAACTGTCACATGTATGTTACCAGGTGCTTGACATAGGGAGGGCATTGTCAACAGAGACATGTCTTCTCCTCATCTCTGGGAAATTCTATAGGATTATTTCTCTAATTTTTAAAATGTGAAGTTTCCAATATTCTAATTTTTTAAATACAAAAATTTAACATGAAACAGGTACAAAATTAAAAAAATTTTATAATCATAGAACACTTTTATTAAACATGCACATTCCTCTGCCCATTACCACCCACACTAAGAAACAGTCATTTTTAAAAAATTGAGATATAATTGACTATAATATTGTATTAATTATATATGTACAAGATAGTATTTGATATATGTGTATATTGTGAAATGATTACCACAGTAAGTGTAGTTATCTGTTACCTCACATAGTTACAATTTTTTTGTGATGAGAACTTTTAAAAAAAGATTTATTTGTTTAATGAGAGAGAGAGAGAGAGTGGGGGGGAGAGGGAGAGAGAGAATACTCAAGTAGACTCCCCTCTGACTGGGGAGACCAAGGCAGAGCTTGATCACAGAAACCTGAGATCATGACCTGAACTGAACTCAATAGTCTGATGCTTAACTGACTGAGCCACTGAGCCTCTCCTCCTTTTTAAAAAAAGATTTATTTACTTATTTGAAGGGGGGGAGTGTGAAGGGCAGAGGGAGCGGGGCAAATGTCTTAAGCAGACTCTGCACTGAGCCTTGAGCCCAAAGTGGTCCTCAATCTCATGACCCTGACATCACGACCTGAGCAGAAATCAAGAGTCTGCTGATCAACCAATCCACCACCCAGAGGCGCCTCTTGCTTTTAAGAAGCAATGATTTTTAATGCATTTGTTTGCTTTGTTTTCAGTGGTTATGTTCTTGCTGACAATGATATGTTTATATTATTATATTCTTAGTAATCAAGTTGAAAGATTCTTTATTGACTTCCTGTTTTGATTGGTGAGGATTTATTAATTTTGGGACACTCACCTCCTCTCCTCCATTCTTCCCAATATAGATATATTGCTAATGTAAGTTATCAGAAAACGCGACTTATAGGAATATATTCATTACTGTATAGTTTAAAAATTTTCTATGTACTCTTTCTTTCTTTTGGCCAAATTCCATCCACACACATTTAGTTTTTTTCTAAATATTCTACCCTATTTTGTACTCTAGTTGTTTTCCTGCCCTTTATTCCTTGAAGGTTTTGGAGTTGATTTGAGGTTCTGTCTTCCTTTGCTCTTGACTGCCTGCCTGACAGTTCCCCAGACATGTTATCTAGCTGTCATTTGGGGACTCTACCATTTTTTAGGTTGAATCTACCATATCAGGTTTTCTTAACTTCTTTTTTATGGTTAGCTTATTATTTTATTGGAGGATATTGTTGAGTAGAATTCTGAGAAAAGGCGGGCCTGAGGAGAATTTATTTGAACTCATACATTTATAAGACTATCTTTATTTTACCTTACACTTGAGTGATGATTTTTCAGAGTGGAGAATTAATTGCCGACCATCATTTTGTCTCGTATTTTTGAAGGTTTTGGTCTACTGTCCTCTAGCATACCGGGTTACCCAAGAGAAACTTCCTGATATTCTTACTTTTTGCTAGATAACGTGTATTTTCTCATTTGTATTATTCGGATTTGGTGTAACAGAATTTCTAATAATGTTCCCTACATCTTTTTGTTTTGTTTTTTCTTTCTTTCAGTATGTTGGACCCTCAGTGGGAATTTTCAATATAAAAACTCGTGTTTCAATTTCTGGGAATTTCTCTAGTATTATTTCTCTGATAATTTGCATCTTCCAATTCTTTTTCACCTTTGAAACTCCTATTATCTGGGAGAACCAGTATCTCATTCTTGTTTTACAAATACCAAATCTTTCAACTATCTCTGAGGATTTTTATCTATGGTCTCAGAGATATCTCTTCTCTGAAAGCTTTCAGTTTTTCTAGAGATGGGACCCTCTTGAGAATGGGCATCTAGTTCCTAGGATTTTACTTCTAGGGCATGGAAGGCAATGGAGGAAATAAGTATTTTACATACAAACTTGTAACCAAAGCCCTTGTTTCAGCCTTGTCTTTCAACTCTACCCTATTCCACATCTGATTTCTTCAAGGATTGAGCATCCTTGGGATCTGATGGGGGAAATTGTCAGTCTTCTTGATTCTATTCCTTCTATGAGTGATATGGTCTATGTTTGTTTCCATCTTTATTAATCAATTGCCAGAACCTTCCAACTGTTTCCTTTTTATGTAATTTTTTGGGAAATATTTGTTGCTTATTTCCACTCTTTTTCAGCCACTTACTTAATTTTTTTAATTAAAAACTTAGTGTAATTTCATATTTTTATTATATTCTAAGTTATGATTTCATACTATGTTATTTATTTTGATGCTCAAATTGTTCCAGCTCTGGTTACTAAAAGCTCTTTTGCATTTGCTTTTGGGTTCAAGTTCAGGAACTGGATGTGTTGACTGCTACTGGGGTGTCATTGCTTCTAGGCCCTCTCTGCAGACTGAGCTAGGTAGTGTATGTAGCATACTAACCCACATATACACACATGTCTGTACTTATCTTTGTATCTATCTATTTGTATTTATATTAAGTTAAACATGAGTTCATACTGATGTCTCTGATTCTAACTTAGTGTTACAGGGTTGAGCCAAGGTGAGGTATTTTTAAATTTTTATTTTATTTTTTAAAGATTTATTTATTTATTTGAGAGAGAGAGAGAGGAAGAGAGATAAAATGTGAGTGGGGGAGGAACAGAGGGAGAGAGAGAGAGAGGGAGAGAATCTCCAACAGACTCCCCACTGAGCATGGAGCCTGGTGTGGGGCTCCTTCTTGTGACCCTGAGATGATGACCTGAACTGAAATCAAGAATCAGATGCTTAATTGACTGAGCCACCCAGGTGTTTGAAATTTTTGAGTCTATTAATCTATTCTACTCAAAGACCCACTACATTCTTAGTAAACAACATAATTATTACTAATTAGCAGTTTTTCATTAATCATAAATCTATTTTATTACATTGTGGACTTATTTAACATGTTTCCTTTTGTTGTGAGTATTTGAGCACAAAAAATTTATGCCCATTTGGGGACTCAGGGCATGTTGACTTATTTACTTTTTCAAGAAGTTTATAGTTTACAGTTGCTTGCATTATTAAGTGAAGCACAGAATCTTAAACTTTTCATTTAAGCAAGAAATATTGCCATGATAGGTTTTAAAATCTTCCTGCTTGAGGAAGAAGAACTAAGTGCCAATAATCCTCTTCTGACTTTACAAAGAATGTTAGCTTCCATTTATACCTTCTAGAACACAAAGATGTCTAAAACATTGGCCAATTGGGTTTACCTGGGACCAAGAGTTTTCCTAGGATGTAGGACTTCCAGTGCTAAAACTGGGAAATTCCTGGGTAAGCAGGGAAGAGTTTGTTTAAATATTAACACCTGGAAAACAATTCCTAGACAATCAATTACAGTTATAGATTTTTTTAGATGTTAGAGGTTACTTTTATGGGGCATAGCAATTATCTTGAAGGCCAGGTGTTTTAGGAGATTTACTTGCTAGAAATTACGTTTGTTAAGTTCAGTTTTCTGTCACAAAACTAGTCTGCATTTCTGCAACTATAGAGGAAAAGAGAATAATATTTTCTTCTTATTATCATTTGAAAAATTTTCTTAGTGGGAATTCAAATGGTCTGCAGTTTCAAGGTAAAGTGCTGGAATTCCATTAGTAAACATTATGGGATAAAAGTCTGACCTGAGAGGCTCAGTCAAGCAATACAGAAAGAAAATGGGGCAGGCAACATTTTACACCAGCATTACCCCTTAATTACAGCTAGTTGGTCATGTATATGATTGATTTAATGCTAATTCCTTGACAGACACTGAACACCTAATTGTTATTTTGTTTCTGAGGTTACAGCTTACTTTTTGAGCTGGCTTAATAATGCCTTTTCCATGATCACGTCATAGCAATACTGGCAAATATTGTCATATAGCATATTACAGTAACTCTTCAAATTGTATTTTAATTAAAAATCATTGATTTGTATACGTCTCCAACACAATAGTGAGGAAATTCTCTCATGGTGAAATGATCGCATCTCAGAAGTTTGGAGGAAAAAGAAACAGTTGTTGGAAAGAGTTGAAGGAAATAAATTTGGGAACCATAGTTTCATCATCTCTCTAGAAGTACATGAAGATGGCCCCATGCCTCGGTGTCCTGCTTAGCTATTATTTAGTTTTATGTGATACTGTATGGGTTTTTTTTTTTTTAAGATTTATTTATTTATTTGAGAGAGAGAGAGACAGAGAATGTGTGCATGCCTGCGTGAGTAGGGGGAGGGGCAGAGGGAGAGAGTCTTGAAGCAGATTCCTCACTGAGTGTAGGGTCCAACATGGGGCTTAAACTCACAATCTGTGAGATTGTGACCTGAGCTGAAACCAAGAGTCAGATGCTCAACCAACTGAGCCACCCAGGCACCCCATGTGATTCTCTCTCTTTCCTTTCTGGTTATTCTAGTCTTTCATCAAGTCTTGGTGAATTCTCAGTGTTTCCCCCCTTCTATGTTTTTGGTTATTCATGGTGGTCAATGCTTGAAGCCATTAAGGTGGTAGCAGGAATGCACAAAGGGGAATCTTGAGGTAAAAGCTGGGGTTACCCTCCCAAAAGGAGGTTGTTTTTTCTATTGTAAGACTTGCAGTAGTCAGATGTTTTCTTTCATAGGAAAGTGGTAAGCCATCATTCCAGACTGATGTGAGTGAGAGCCTCAGCTTTCTTGTATATATGGACCTCAGAAGAGATGTTCAATTTAAGACAATTTAAGACCTGAACCATTGAAAATAATATTTTAGTCTTCTGTTGCCATAGAACTACAGTGTTCTTTAAAAAATATTTTTTATACCATCAATAATGAATGACATGTTTTGTGCAATTAGATTAATGTCAGACCAGCCAAAGGTACTCTCTTGATTAGAAGACAGCTTGACTGTAATTATTTTGACTTAACTATTCCTTCTTCCCTGCCGTACTGTATATCATAATAAATGCTACCTACCCAAATCAGAGTAGTGTAGAGAACATTATGTGTCTTCATTGTTAGTTTTCTTAGACAAAATTTTCAAGGTCTTTGACAATAAGAATTAAATAAGAATGAAGTTAAATAAAATTATAATACAAATAGCTTGTTAAAAGATGGTATTTAAAAATGACAGGTTTATTATTATTACCTAAACATCTGAACTAAAAATTTGTAGTTTCAAGTAAATATCTACCGCACTTTAAAGGGCATAAAAGAAGGGGTGGCTCAGTTGGTTGATCATCTCACTCATGATTTCCGTTCAGGTCATGATCTCAGGGTCATGAGATTAAGCCCTGCATGGGGCTCTGTGCTGAGTATGGAGCTTATGGAGCCTGCCCGGGATTGTCTTTTTACTTCTCCCTCTGCCCCGCCTTCACAATCCCTGCCCAACTCTTGAGCAAGTGAACTCTCTCTCCAAAAAAAAAAAAAAAAAGGGTGCATAAAAGGAGGTAAAGACTTCATGGACATAGCTAATCTTTAAGTTCCACCCATATGTCATGCACTTAGGAGTGCTGGCTGAGTCCCTGTGCTATATAAACATTTGCCCATCTCTCAACAGCAATATCATCTTATCTGTATCCCACACAGCACTTGCACTATCTATTCTCTCAGGTGGCTTTACATATGTATGTTCTATATATATTTATCTATTTATTTTTATATGTAATTATAGTTAGATAAATGTTATCTCTTCTTCATAAATTGTATGTTGCTTGAGGATGGGATCCATGTCTTGTTTACCTTTGTTTCTCTCTTCATATAGCTGGCACTAGAAAAAAAATGGAATGATTGAAGAGACCATTCATAAAAGATCAATTTTGTAGAAGAGAGGTCTATAAACTTTGCCTATCAAGGGCCAAACAGTAGGTACTTTAGAATTTGTGGGCCAAATGGTCTCCATCTAAACTCTTCAACTTTACCATTGTCATGTGACTGTAGCCTTAGGTAATATGTAAATGATGGGCATGGCAATGTTGCCATAAAAATTTACTTACAAAATCTGTGGGTGGATAGGTTGGTTTTGGTCCATGGGTAATTTTCTGATCCCTGTTGTAGAACATTCATTGGATCTTCAAACAGGAAATATTTTAACAGCTTTATACAATAGTGTAAGTCCTATATTTCTGTTCCCCTCAGTTGTAATGGCCCTGCCTCTCCTGAACCCCCTCTTGTATACCCCTACCCCCACTTCAGATGTCTGATGATCTTTGACTGTCTCCCCATATTTAAACAAGGGGATCTATACAGATGATTGGATGGATGCTGTGTGCATGTGGGCAGGGCATGTCAGTAGTGCATTTTAGTATGTGGAGACCTGAATGGGCCATTTCATTAGGGGATCTGGGGTGATATCTTTAGGCTTTTCTCTTGGGCTGAT